>NW_025215693.1:0-167738 GCF_010389155.1 Erigeron canadensis | reverse complement strand
GAAGTTAAAACATGATGAAATTCTCAATGTTCTTTTTACAGAGAATAAAATGAATGAGTCTAGAATCTTTGAAAATTGTTGAACCATGAATCAGAGTTGTCTTTTGAAGTGCGGATGTATAAACTTGGCTTTGGTTCTTCAATCTTCGATTCTTGAATGAAAATTTGTTTCCTTGGAATGTATATCAAAATGATGTATCAAAACTTACTCTCCCCTTGATATATGCATTGGAGCTTCTTTGATCAAGTTATTATTGTATGACTTTGAAGATCTTGAATAAAATATGTTGATGAAGACTCTTTTGAAGCTTTACTTCTTTGTCTTGAATCTTCCAACAATCTTTCAACTTTTTGTAGCTTTGATCTTTGTCATTTTGACTTAAACACTTTGGAGAGTAACTTTTGAACAAAACTTGAATAAATCTCTTATGAAAAATCATGCTCCCCCTCAATTCATGAGTGTAAGCATTTTGAAGCATTTTTGGACATCATATCCTTATCTTTGTAATTATCTTTTTTCAAGTCAAGAACTCGATTCTGAAATGAACAACTCAAATCTGAAAATCTGAGCTCAATTGACTGAAATTCCATTAATTGCAAGTTTTCCCATCAATCCCATACACTAAATATTCTCTCTTATCTTTTATCCGTAACCTCCATACACTCACTACAACCTTCTTACTAACTCCATGTTGCACAAATCAAGCTCAAGGTTTTTCTTTCTCATCATCATAATCTTTTTCTCCCCCTCATAATGACAAGTTGGGAACCATGTCGTTATGCAAACATTGATTGAAAATACGAAAAGAAATATCACAAGTTAAAACTAGATTGCATGGAGAAATATCAAACATCAACACATCAACCCAATTCAATAGTCCCAACCCAAAGATCCTAAGGGTAACTAAAATGTAAGGTTGAAGTTGTAGGTACAAACGTTATAGTATGTGTTGGTGGTTTTTTGTGTTTGTGAGATGAGAAATGAAAACCAGATAAGAATGATCCGTTAACATTTTCAAAAATCAAAAGGATAATGAAATGACCGATAGAAATGTATGACATTTTTCGGATTTCCTATGTATCATTGAATTATGCACAAAGCAATTTTCTAACATAGTTCGGTCTTGTAGCTTTTCAACTACGAGATTGCTTCAAAGAATAGAAATCATGGTCAGTGTCACCTAAGGCGTTCGATAACCACAATCTATTATCCTTAAAGACTTTTAGGTACATCCGAGGTCACAGTTAGACTTCTCGTTTACTCAAAATTACACAAGTGCAATTATGAGACCTACGTTCAACGTTGGAAAAGATGTTAGCATTGGTAGGATTTCCATTTGATCATTGTGGAATATCATTAGATAACACTACAAATGTTCCGGCTATATCACATAGATAAGCAAAATATCACAAAGATATGACTCGAATGTGTCTTAAGAAATGAAAATGATCAAATGAATGATCAAGCACGATAGTTCTAGACACAATGTGATCAAATGAAGTCGGGACCGGAGCAGAGTGTCGCCCTTATTCAATATCAACATCTTCCAAATGAAGAGTCAATAGAAATGTGAAAATCCTGTGAGAAATAAAACAAGTTTTGTAAGAAACACTTGAGTGGTTAGGTAAAGATGTGCATCGCTTCACTGGGTCCATGAAGTCTTAATCAAGATATCAACAAATGACATCCGAATAAATGTGTTTTACCCGGCGATTTTGAGAAATTTAGGGAAGGGTGTCATTTCTTTTAACCCTTTTCTCACAACATATCACCATAACCTCCCACTTTTCGACTTTACCCCCTCCATCTTATTTGCACGAAACCATCATCACTCAAAATACCCTTACAATCTAATGAAAGAATTGAATACTCCGGGGTTAGAACTTATCGGTGATGATGAAGTTCATGGAGTGAATGAATCTCTCAAGTGCAAACTAAACACCGAACTTCAATTGATGAGAATCATTTGAAAATCATCAAATGTGTGTAAGAAAATGATTTGAAAACACATTTGAAGTTTTGTAATTTTGAAATCACAAACTCCCCCTAATCTATGCAAAGGTAGATCTTAAAGTTTTTCATAGAAAGGTAGAGCAAAAATTGGTTTTTGTGAAGTCAAAAGAGTAAAATCTTTGTTGTGATATATACATGAAAAAATTTGAGAGTCTAAAAGTGAACAAGATTTTAAGAAACACAAAGTTTTACGTCAACAACAATGTTCATAGTAAGACTACTAGGGAGTACACAAAGGCGTTCAATCCTTCGCATCTTACATCAACAAGTTGGATGCAAATAAAACATTTAAGCACAAATTTAACTCAATCAATTGTTCAAGATGAGACAACTTAGGGAGTACACAAAGGCGTTCGATCCTTCACTTCTCATATCAACAATTGAGAGTAAAAGAACGGGTTTACACAAAGTATGTATAAGCCATCTTGAAATAAATAAATTATTTAAGCACGGGTTACATACAGAGTATATGTAAACCACAAAGATATAAATAAAACTATGAAGCCCGGTTACATACATAGCATATGTAAGCCACTTTAATAATAAAAAAAATCTTTTGGAATTTTTCAAAATTTTCTATTTTTGTATTTTGTTTTTGTCTTTTCAAATTTTGTATTTTGTTTTCCAAGAATGTATCAAGAACAAAATAAGTTAAGGTTCAAGATTTAACATGCCAAGCTTAGAGATAAGAAAGTTAAACCTTTTCTCATCCAATGGTTTGGTGAACAAATCTGCAAGCTGATAGTCAGTTCCCACAAAGTAGAGCTCGATGTCACCTTTCTCAATATGATCTTTGAGAAAATGATATCTCACATCATATGCTTTGATCGAGAGTGGTTTACTGAGTTGACTGCAATAGCAATGGCACTTTGAGAGTCACAATAGATGGGAATATGATCATATTTCAGACCATAATCAGTAAGCTGAGTCTTCATCCATAACACTTGAGCACAACAACTAGCCGCAGCCACATATTCAGCTTCAGCTGTTGATAGTGACACACAGTTTTGTTTCTTGGAAGACCAACTCACAATTTTATCACCCAAAAATTGTAAAGTACCAGAAGTACTCTTGCGATCAAGCTTACAACCTGCATGATTAGCATCTGAATAGGCAGTCAAATTGAATCCAGTATCCCTTGGATACCAGAGACCTAAATTGGGTGTACCTTTCAGATAACGAAAGATTCGTTTCACAGCTTGATAATGTAAATCAGTAGGAGCAGCTTGATACCTAGCACACATACATGTTGCAAACATTATATCTGGGCGAGATGCTGTAAGATACAACAATGAACCAATCATACTTCTATATCTCTTTTGGTCAAATGGTTTCCCATTTTTATCAGCATTAATATTTGTACGAGCAGCCATTGGAGTTGAAATTGAAGAAGAAGTGGTCATATCAAACTTTTTCAACATGTCATGAATATATTTACCTTGTGATATAAAAATACCATTTGGTAGTTGTTTGATTTGAAGACCCAAAAAGTAGTTCATTTCCCCAATCATGCTCATTTCAAAATGATTAACCATTAGAGATGAAAAGTTTCGACAAAATGTTTGACTGGTTGACCCAAAGATAATGTCATCAACATATATTTGGACAAGAAGAACATGCTTACCTTGTTTGCGAATGAACAGGGTAGGATCAATTGTGCCTTTGGTAAAGCCACCTCTAATCAAGAAAGTAGATAAGGAATTATACCATGCGCGGGGTGCTTGCTTAAGATCGTAGAGAGCCTTGTCTAACCTGTAGACATGGTTTGGTCTTTTGGGATCAACAAAACCTTCAGGTTGTTCAACGTAAACTTCTTCTTTGAGGTCACCATTCAAGAAAGCTGTCTTCACATCCATTTGAAACACTGTAAAGTTTCTGAATGCAACATAGGCTAAGAAGATCTGAATGGCTTCCATTCTTGCAACTGGAGCAAAAGTTTCGTCAAAATCAACACCAGGTTGCTGGCAATAACCCTTTGCAACTAATCGAGCTTTGTTCCTTACTACCACTCCATTCTCATCCTTCTTGTTCTTGAAAATCCACTTTGTGCCAATAGGTTCATCTTTTCTTGGAATTGGAACTAATCTCCATACTTTCAGTCTTTCAAATTGAGCGAGTTCGTCTTGCATAGCTTTAACCCAAATGGGATCTCTAAGAGCTTCAGAAACAGTTTTGGGTTCAATGTTGCTAAGAGAAAGTGCAACAAGACACTCATTCATTGAAGTACGAGTAGTTACTCCGGCTTGTGGATCTCCAATAATTTGATCTGTAGGATGATCTTTTCGCATACGTGACCATTTGCGATCATGAGGAAGAGGATCTTGTTGATTGACATCAACATCATCATCATTAAAACCAGAGTTTTGCTGAGAGATGGAATCATAGCTTGGTAGAACAGCTTCCTCGTAAGATGGATGATCAAATCAAAAGGCACATATACATTTGGAGTGTTCATCGGATTGGTAGTCTGGGTATATCGGGTAGGTTGTTCTTGAACATTCACTGGAGAAGAATTATCAGGAGAGGATTGAGAAGAAGAATCATTAGAAGATGATGAAGAATTACTACTTGAAGAAGTAGCAACTTGCTCAGAAGAACTTGATGATGATTCATGATGGTTGTCAGGAACTGGATCATGGTTCGGAATTGGTTCAATGATGACTTGAGGTTCTTCATCATGAATCGGTTTAGAATTGTAGAATTCTTCAAAAAGAATATCCAACTCATCACTTGTTGGAGCTGGAAACTTCTTGAATTTAGATGCCAAAGTAGAAGTCCTTGATGAAGTACTTAAATCACTTGGATCATTACTTGTTGGTAGCAAACTTTCTTGCTCAAAGATCATGTCTGACATCTCATCAAACCAAACATTCATTGTTTCTTGAATTTTATTTGTTCGGCGATTGTAAATTCGGTAGGCAATCGATGTCTTGGAATAACCAACAAAGTAACCTTCATCACCTTTCTTCTCAAACTTTCCAAGATTCTCCCGATCATTCAGAGTATAACAAACACACCCAAAGATATGAAAATAGTTGATGTTGGGTTTCCGTTTGTTAACAACCTCATAAGGAGTCTTCTCAAAACGCTGATTAACAATGGACCGATTCTCAGTGTGACAAGCAGTGTCAACAGCTTCAGCCCACATGTTGGAAGGCAACTTAGAATAAGCAAGCATGGTTCTTGCAGCTTCCACAAGCGTTCGATTTCTCCTTTCAACGACACCATTTTGTTGTGGGGTACGAACCATAGAGAATTGGTGAGTAATGCCTTTAGATTTACAAAATTCATTAAACACGACATTTTTGAACTCAGTTCCATTATCCGAACGGATGTAACGGACTGGAAGTTGAAGATTTACTTGAGTAGAAGTGATGAAATCGATCAGAATTTGAGTTGTTTCATCTTTGGAGGCAGGAAACTTGACCCAAGTATATCTTGAATAATCATCAACAATAACCAAGATGTATCTCTTTCTATTTCGGCTTTGTACTTTCATCGGTCCATAAAGATCCATGTGAAGCAAATGAAGAGGTGCTAACGAATTAGGAGATTTCTTTGGTGTATGAGAAGCTCGTTTAATCTTCCTAACAGCACAAGAAGGACAAACATGCTCACTTTCATACTTATAGTCTGGCAAGCCTTCAATAAGATGCTTGTTGACCAAAGTATTGATGGTAGGAAAATTTAGGTGAGAAAACCTTCTATGCCACAACCAAGAATTCTTTGATGTAGCTTTCGAAATGAGACAAATATTATCAGTTGGTTGGTTATCATCGAGATTAACGGTATAAAGGTTATCATCGCGGTCGCCACACAAAATGTCAACTCCCTCTAGAGTTTGAACTTTGCAAAGAGATTGTCGAAAAAGAACTTAAAGATTGTTGTCACATAATTGTCCAACACTGAACAAGTTATGACTTAATCCTTCAACATAGTGAACTTTCTTAATGACAATTCCATTGCGTTCAATATCACCATAGCCTAAGATAGGAGCGAAATTGTTGTTACCAAATCGAACAGTTCCCATGAATTGTTCGATAAAGTTCTTGAGCAATGCTTTATTGCCAGTCATGTGTTTTGAACACCCGAAATCGAGTATCCAAACACAGATGGTTATTTCCTGCAATCAAATAGAATTAATCGACTTTAGGTACCCACTTGAAGACGGGTCCTTTGTGGTTAGTTAAAACAGGCAGGGTATATAACTTAGGAAATGCATACAAACATGCTTTGGAATCAACATAGGCATTAACAAGCACATTATCAACAAGCACATTTGGATTAAACAAACGAACATTAACACACGAATCAAAAGTAACATGTCTACAAGCATTCAAACCATACACACAAGAATTAACATTGTTTACAACATCACAAGGCATAGCCTTGGCACCATTAACATTGTTTTTCAAAGAGGATTTAAAATATAAATTGTTTGACACATCAGAAACAAGCTTCTTCTTACTACCCACTTTTCTCCTTTGCCTTTTCTTCCTTTTCTCAACTTTAGTGATCTTAGGTACTAAAGACTTAGCTACCCATTTAGACTCACTAATCAAGCTCTTTCCACCTGTTGGATTGACACTAAGAAGATTAGAACGAGAGTTTTGAAGCACTTTTATCTTTTTAGACTCTTTTGGAGGTGCGAAAACTTCTTGTTTCTTAGGTTTATCATGAGAAAACCAGCCATATCTATCCCTATACCTAGTTGCACCATTTGAAGCATCCCTAGTTAGCAAAATTAAGCTAGATGTAGACACTTTAGTTAATGAACTAGATTGAGAGCTAGATGAAGAAATATTTGAATTGATTTATAGAAGCTTCACTTTGTTGTATTTGATTTTGGGAATGGTCTCAACTTGTTTGGTTTTGTCATGCTTTTTCGGGGTAGGACACTTTGTTTTTAACTTATTGATTCTTGGTTTTGTGACAGTCTTTGGTTCAGTCTTGACGAGTTTGGGAATAACTCGTTTCTTTGAATAATATGAAGTTGGAGCTTTGGAAAACGATTTTGGAGATTCCTCGTCTTTTGGTTCAACCTTGATTTTGGTAGATTCAATCTTTTTCTCAGTTTCAGAATCAAAAACATATTCTCCCTCCATGAATTTATCAAAATCATCTTTTGTAAAAGGTTTAACCGGAGAGATTTTTGAAAAATCAGAAATCTTGGTTTCCAACTTCACATTATGGGTAGTCTCAGGAATGAAATCAACTTGTACTGACACATCTTTGGTTTCACAAGAAATTAGAGTAGAAGTATCAACACCTATACTAGCACTAAGCTTAGGGTAAACAACTAACTTTTCAAGAGAATCACAAGTGAAAAACCTATAGTAGTACCATATCAAAACTAAACTATGCGCAAGTTCGTCATAAGATAAATCAGATTGCACATAATCATCAGCTATAGTAGCAGCAATTTGACATGAACACTCAAGAGAATCAGTCAAGGTCTGGGTGGAGGAATCAGTTGATGAAACACAAGTAGTCTGAGTGGAATGGTCTACTAAAGCACTTAGGTCAGTTTGAGTAGAAACATCCATACAAACTTTCTTAGTATCCACAACAGCTAATTTATCCTCCGAATTCGGACTTTGAGACTTTAAGTGATCAATAACATTTTGTTGAGATTCCACCTTTTGTTTCAAGCCTTCTATTTCTTTTTCCAAAATTGTGGATGGAACATACATTTTAGTAGATTTAGGTGAAATACCAATTGACTCTTGGTTTTGAAAATTTGATGCTATTTCTTCTAATTTGAAAATTGAAGATTCTTTAAAATTATAGGAAACATTTATAGCATCATAGTTAACAAAAAATTCAGTTTGAGGTATTTTCTCAACATCATCAGTCTCAAATTCGTCATCCAGTGGACGAATGAATTGTTGTACCATACCAAGTCGAAGAAATTTTTCATCATACAAAGGTTCTATTTCATCCTTGGCTTTTTGCAATGGTTTGATATTCTCAAATCCCAACCCGAGAAGAAGATCATCTTTTGCAATTTTTGACTTGTTAAAATAGGCAGTGAAATCCAAGAGAGGGTTTTGTTCAACTTTATATAGCTTCTCTTGATAGAAAAGTATATTCTTTTTAAATTCCTCAACTTGTTTTTCAAGATTTCCAATCTCAACGCCTTTTAGAAAACAAGTATGATTTAAGTCAGAAATCTTCCTTTCGAGTTCAACGTTGTTTGGTTTAGCTTCTTGAAGCTTCTTATTGAGAATATCAACATCCATTTGTCTAGCATTTGCTCGAAGCCATTCAATGGTCTTTTGAATTTCAAGTTCTTGATTGGCTTTTTCAAGATCTTGAATGGTCTTTTCAAGATTAAGACATTTTTCTAATAACTTAGAATCAGGAGAGGCATTCAACTCACATTCTTTAACCAACATCCTTTCTTTATATGATTGAAAGTCTAGTTTAATAGTATCATGATCAAAAAGTAATTTTGAATATTCTTCAAGCAGTTTTGAAAATTCACTTTTAGACAATGAAATACTATTTTGCAAATTCTTGTTTTTGTTGGCTAAAGTCTTAATATGAGTTGTCAAGTTAGATAGAGCTAACTTAAAGGATTCTTTATCTATAACTAATGAAAAAGTAGAGTGTAGATTTACCTCATCATCCGGGTACTCTTCATCAGTGCTTTCAGCCTTAAAATCTTTGTCCTTGGCCAACCTCGCCATGAAGCAAACATTAGCAGAAAGATCTTCATCTTCATCATCTGAGAGCAATAGCCATTTGTCATCTTCAGCAAGCAATGCATGACCGGCTTCCACTTGCTTTGCCAACAACATCTTCTGCTTGTAGTACTCATAGTTCCGCTTACGAGGTTGCTTGCAATCAATTGCAAAATGACCAGGAATCCCACAATTGTAGCACTTTTTATCAGAAGCTTTACCCTTCTCAACAACTTGTTTGTCATAGCCTTCTTTTTTTTCAACATGCTTTGATCCAGTTGATTCACCTTGTTCATAATTCTTGGAATGATAGTGTTCCTTCTTGGGAAATGCACTTGTTGAAAAAGTGCGGAGATTGTTATTTGTAGGCCTCGCTTTGTAGAACTTTTTCTTGAAATGCTTAGTTACCGCGACAAGAGCTTGATATAGTTCATCTGAAACACCATCTCTTGAAGCCATCATATCATCTCCCTCCTCATCAGATGAAGAGATAACTACCATTTGCCTTTTAAGAGCTTCAGAAACCTTCTTTTCAACAATCAATGCCAAAGGATCAGAAGATACAACTTCTGGCATTTTGTTTGATGAAGCTTTGTTTAGAACTTGATGTTCATTGAGTTTGAAGGATTCATGAAGATTATGGATGGTGAACTTGGCCAGATTTTGATGTTGCTTAATCTGTGTTCCATAATCTTCCTATTCAGGACCAAGAGCTTTGATGAATTTGATGTTTAACTCAATCTCTGATTTCTTGACATTGTTCTTCCTAAGTTCATTTATGACATTGCAGAATCTACCATAGACAGCCTCTAGAGATTCATTTGGCAATTTGCTGAAGTTATCAAACTCAGTCAACACATTTGTCAATCTTATTGTTGAAGTCAGGTCATATCCTTCCATTTGTCTTGCCACCTCATCCCATATCTCCTTGGCTGTATCATAAGAATCAACAGAACCATAGATTTCATCTGGTAGTGCTTTGTATAAGCATGATCTAGCTCTGTTATCTGCAGCTGTTTGATCTTTTTGTTCAGCATTCAAAAGATCAAGAGTGAGTATAGCACCAGTAGTGGGATGGCGATGAACTGCAAGTCCATTAAGAATGGAATCTTTAAGTAGGTGACCATTTGGTTGACATTCCACATAGTCCATGAATCTTTTCTTCCATAGTCCATAAGAACCACGGTAGAGAACTGGAGGTCTTGTATCGGAACCCAATGCCAATGCTTCACGAGAAGCCATTTGAAAGAGATTTGGTTTTAAACTTGAAATGAATTAAGAGTTGGAAAATTCAGGAACTAAAACGATCTTGGAGAAGATCGTCCTAGGTGATGATCGTTTTGGAAGATCGTCCTAGAAGAAAGAAGTAAGACGACTTAGTGAAGATCGTCTTAGGTTTAGAAATAAAGAGACAATTCAATAAAGATCGTCTTGGAAGAGATTTGTTGAAATTTGGCTAAGTATGGAATGAAACTGAAACTGAGAAATGATTTTGTGATTTGGAAATGAAAACTGAAATTGAATTCAAGAGATTTGAAATGAAAAAGGAAGAAAAGAAAAAAAAACTTGGAAATGAAACGGTCTTGATTAAGATCGTCTTGGAATTTTGAAGAAGAAAATGAGACAGTCTTGTTGAAGATCGTCTTGGGTGACAGAAACATTTTCTAAGTATTTTGTGAAAATTTGGACAGAGTTTTGATTTGAATTGGAAGGAATTAATTTGAGCACAACCAATCAATTATGATCAGTTACACAGGAAGTGTATGATTCCCAATCACAAATAACTTCAAAGAATCAACCACAACAAACCAACAACCAACAGACACTGAGACAATCTTGGTCAAGATCGTCCTAGAGTCAGGTAACTGAGACGATCTTGGCAAGATCGTCTTAGTTTCTGCCAAACTTTTCAAACACAAACAACCACTTTTCTCAACAACCACTTGTTAGAACGATCTTGTGAGGATCGTCCAACAAGCTACAACACTAAATGTATGAAAAATGAAGAGTCAAGCACTGAGACAATCTAGAGAAGATCGTCCTAGTGAAGATCGTTCTGTGGTCGTCTTCTTCATCATACCAGTTTTAACAAACTCCATTGATGACTTTTAAAACTTCCATATCTTTCGATTTAGTTGGAATTAGAACTTGAAATCACTTGCAAAATGTTTGTAATTATGCCCGCAACAAATCCTTGAACAAAATTCAGCTAATAACACAACAGAATCAAAATCCAAATTTTGAGCGCCAAAAACCAAAAATTCAATCTCGAGAATTCGATTGAATTGGAACTTAAAATTTGACAGAATTATGTTTTGAGCTATGAGGAATCTATTGGTGAACAAAAATTGATGATTTCATGTGACTTGAACGATGATTGATGATGATACAGGGACGGTTTTTGAAAAACGGTTTTTTGTTTGTTTTTGGATGAAAATTGAGATCAAAATCAGTTATGGATCGATATCAAAGTGATGTTTTGCTCTGATACCACATGATATAACACGATTTCTGCTCTGGATTCGATCTCAACAATGGCGGATCAAGTGTGTGTGTTCTTGGTGTGTTTAGTGTGTGTGTGATTTCTAGAGAGAGAGAGAGAGGAACGGATCTTGTATTAAGTATGTGTAAAAATGGAATTAAGGCTTATGATTTCTAATGTGTTAAGGGTATTTATACTCTAATTCTACAATTATCCTTATTGTCATATCTAACCCCTCAACATTAGAAATCATTTCACCATGTCTTAACAACAATTAAGTCTACTAACTTAAATTACAATTTATCACTATTTTTGGATTTCTAACACTATGTGTACAATCACTCATGAAAGCCCCTTGTTAACTTGAGCCGTGAAACAAACGCGCGAATATTATAGATAGTACTATCGGGGTTGACACCCCTGCTCGGGCTAGTCATGCTAGCTGGGTTAAACGGGCATATAATATAGCTACCACAATTTCAGTTTTCGTGAATCTATCCTCCTCAAGCTTAGGTATAGCCACTACAATTTTCTCCAAGAGTTCTTCTTCCGCATTCAATTCCACCAAGGATCTAGCATAGCTGTTTCGCCCCCTACCTTGGAGATAAGCATACTAAGACCAACTTCAATATACGCTACCATTGGAATATCATGCAGTTTGACCCAAACATGAATAGTTTTCATATCAGATTTTGTAAGATTAACATTTGGGTTCCAAACATTGAGAATAATAGATGAGCTTCTAATCAGCCAAGGACCATTTTCACGTACGTAATCCATACCATCTTTTGACTTAAACTTGAAGAAATAAAACCCATTTGCATTCATCATAATTCGAGATAGTCCATGTTTTACCCATGCATTTCTTACAAAATTTTCAACCGCCGGGTATGCAATTCTCTTACCCAAGAAATAGCCATACAAAGTATTATCATATGGAGCACAAACCTGTTGAACTGATTCCTTTGGTAAGAAGACATCAACACCTTCTACGTTGGATGTGGAACTAACTTTCCTAAGGTTAATTTTTCGTTTCACACTACTGCTACTCCCATTTTCACCTTGTACTTTATCAGCAAAAGTCACTTCTTTAATAGGAATTTGCTCAGCAGCGGTCTCAGTAGTGCTAAATTCTGGACAATCAACCTTAATTGAATTTGGTGTATCATCCTGGGATGATACTAGATTTGCAATTTCCTCAAGTAATTGATCACCCTCTTTTGCATCCGTTGTTCCTGTTTCACTATGGATACCTGCTAGTGGAACAGTAAAATCCCTGAACTTTGGTGTCCCAGTACTCTTATCTCCACTCAAGTTTGCATTAAAATTATCACCACCAGGGTTTTTAACAGACGCCTACTTTTCCCCACCTGTACCTTCTTTCTCACCAGGAGTAACTTTATTGGCATTAGAGCTACCACCTGGTGATGGAGTACCAGCTTTCAAAGGTTCTTTCCCAACTGGACCCTTGCTAGAATTCGATGAACCCTTTTTAACATTAGGGTTTTTTAGAATCGAACGAGCAGTAGGGGTCTTCCCTTCAATTTTCTTAATTCGACTAGCTAACCCACCACCAGGGGGGTTACCCTTCCCTTCATTCATCCCCTCCATAATTTAAATAACCATGCAGCCAACAAGAACAAAGTAGAACGAAAGAAAGAAACTAAATGAAGCACAAGAATAGCTAATGACGAAAAAACCTAACCCTAGAAAGCCCTAACGTGTAACTCGAACACCTTAATCAATTAACAAACTCCAAGGGATCTAGCTAAACTACACCAGGTAGCCGCGATCAAGAGCCTGGTAATCAATCAGGGGGACAAGAAACAGATTGGGGTTGGATAGAAAAAGGATTAGGGTTTAAGCGATAAGAAAAAGAAAACCATAATTAAACGTGGAATCCAACTGAAAAACCATGAAATACATGCAACCAGATCACCAAAAGAGATACTATGATTACATATACTCACAATAATCAAGTAGATTGAACAAAATTAGAGCAGTAAAAGATGAACCAAAATCACCAAAATCGCCATTTTTTGAGAGAAATACTAGAATCCATTCATGTACATAAACATGCCACCTCCCATGATGTCCAACTCATTCCTTGTTTTGCTTGTTGTTCCATAGTAAAAGTGCTCCAAAATATCCTCGTTGGTTCTATTGTGACCGTAACATTCCTTTACCATCTTCTTCATCCTTTGCCATGCTTTTCCGATGCTTTCATTGTCCGCTTTCTTGAAGTTATGTACCCTTTCAAAAAGTTTCAATCTAAGGTTCATCGTAAAGAATCTATTGCAAAACTTTTCTCTTAACACCTCCCAAGTGGTGATACTATCCGAATCTAGATCATCGTACCAATCTTTAGCGGATCCCGTCAAGGATAATGTAAACGTCAACAATTTCACCGCCTCTTCAGCTCCATTTCTGTAGTTAAACAGCCCAGATACATCATTAAAACTAGAGAGATGGCAGTAAGGGTCCTTCAGCTTCTCTCCATCGAATGCAAGTCCTTCCACACACTCAAGGTGATGCTTCTTGATGTTAATAGGGATCTTTGTCTTGGGTACTCGGATTGCAGGACTAGGCGTCGCAGCCATATTTCTTGCCTTCTCTATCATCGGTTGGTCGAATCCTAACTTATTCGCCATCTAAAGCAAGAATCTACCGAACTCTATTTGAATCTACCCTAAAGTAGTACTAACTAATAATAGGGCAAAAGAAAGACTATTTAAAATTATTCTAAGAAAATAAAATCTTTTTGTATTTTTAAAATTTTTAATGGTTTTTCAAATTTTAAGAAAAAGTAAAAACAACCTAAACTAACCTAACTTGAAAAGATAAAACTAATCATAAAAGACTAAAACTAACTTCTCCGTGTAAACACGAAAAAAAAAAAGTCGAATTACCCTAACCTAACTATATTCCTAAGTAAATAGTCCCCGGCAGTGGCGCCAAAAACTTGGTGCGCAGATTTTGTTAACTAAGTTCCTAACAAGTTTTAAATTTATATTACAAAGTTAACTTCTCTACTACACTCACTCACAGGCAGTGGACCCATTCGTTTATAGTATAGCAAATAGGTTAGACAAGGATCGTTCTCAGGGACTATGTTCTAAGAATGCAGCTAGGTGTAATTCTAAGATTGTTGGGGGTTTGTGACCGAGTTGTCACGGTGCTTAAACTAATAATAATAAAATGCAAATCCGGTTTTACCGGGGCTGGCCGTGTCGGAAGACACAACGAAAAGATTTTGTAAAGTAAATGCAAAACAATAATAATGGAAATGGTCAAGATTATTTATACTTGTTGAACGACTAATCACGACCAAGTTTCCTATCAAGTCCCCCGGTCTAAATGGTCAAGATTCCTATCAAGTCACCTAACCCTTTAATTAAGTTTCCTCTCAAGTCCCTTAATTAAGATTATGAGCTAAGTCTGTTTTTATGACCTAACCTTTATAGTCTACGGGATTCCTGTCAAATCACTCAAGTAGTTTGGCTTTCGGTCAAGTCCCCAACCTACTTTAACTATAATTTCATATTCATTCAAGTAATTAAACCTAAACAATTATGGTTCTACGACCAAGCATAAAACCTGTTCAACAACTACAAGCAGATGCAAACTAATTTAGCTACTCATGGCAAAACAAATACTAACAATCACCAATAGAAAAGAATCCATAATAATAATTGTACGGTAAAATAGTCTTGCAGTACTGTAGCCCTAATAACAATAATAAGAGAAAAAGGAAAGATCAAACTAAAAGGTATGTGGCTGGTTGATGTTGATGTTGACTTTGAAGATCCAAAGTTACGGCAGCTGCCTCCCTTTTTTCTCTCGATTAAACCTCTCGAGCAATACCCCCGCCTTCTTGATTGATTATTATGATGGTTATGTTGTTAAGGATTGATGTTTGCTTGATTGGATGATTTGGAGGTGTTAGGAAGGTTTAGATCTGATGGAAATACCCTAAAAACAGCCCCCAAGTCGTCTAGAAGAAGTGTGATTCGGCTCCTGTTCGTTCGTTATGTTTTTGAGGGTTTTAGGTTGGTATTTATAGGTTTCAAACGCAAACCCTAGCTGATGGCACGTCCAGAGGTGTTGGTAAAAGTCCCAGCGGCACTGGCTGGCTCCCAGCTCCGCTGGTTGGCTCCTAGAGGCGCTCAAGATGTTCTCAGCGCCGCTCATGAGCTTCAGGATGACTTCCAGCGGCGCTAGCGTGAAATAAGCGGCGCTGGAGGCTTCAGGTTCAACATGAAAGTTGTAGATCTTTCTCTCGTCTTTCCGTGGATAGCTTACTCGTCAGAAACAGAGTCCGTATGAAGAAGTTATGCCCAAAATACTAACACATGGTCGTATGCTCCAAGTTGGCCTCGAATTCTTCATTTTCCGCTTGCTAGTCTTCGTCCAAAAGTCTTGTGGCTTCGTGTTAAGTTGAGTAGAGACATTTGCCTTCACTTGCACGCCTTGTGAACCGATCATAACATGTTATCCCATTAAGTACCAAAAGTTCACATTTCTTAACTCATTTAGACATCAAAACATGACCTAATGATATAGGAAATAATCACAAAATGGACGCTCATCATTGTTCGTGAGTTGGCAAGTTCGTTTAAGTCAACATGGGTAGTTTTGGTTGATAAGTTGTTTAATGTCATACACCATAATGGTGTCAGTTTTTAATCGTCTATTGGGGGTATTGTCTGGACAGCTTCTCGGGTTTTGGACCGTTGGCAACTAATGACATGGGATTATTTATGGACTAGACTATTATGTAAAACTTTGTTAAATGTTGTGTTATTTTCTTGTTAACACCATTTGTTTACCCAAATTTACATATCCTATTTAAATACCATGTTTAACCTCAGAGTTCATTACAACCCTTAAAGTCCTCTTCTGATAGACGCTATATGGTGCTTGCGCCATGGTGATGAAGGAACGAACCTAGTACAAGCCTATTGTAAAATAGTATGCATCACGACTAGGCATTGAGTGATTATTCAAATATTCAATCCCAAAAGTAAGTTAGTTGGGGTAGGATAGACGAGATATCACTTATTCGTTTTTTTTGTGCTTAGTCGTGTTATTGCTTGTGTATCAGTCAAGTATTGTCGAACATTCTAGTTTTCATTTAAGATTAAAACTGCCTAACCATTTCTTATGATTTTCATTTATGGTTGAGCTTCTTTTTGATTACTGACATGTTATTCCATGAATGTACCAAGGTAATTTGAGTTTTGAAGTTTGAATTTGCTTGAGGACAAGCAACGCTTAAATATGGGAGGATTTGATATGCCTTATTTTATACCATTTTCTCCATGTATTAATTAGTTGTTTTTAAGTGGTTTTCGAGTCGTTTTCGTATACATCTGGTGTGTTTATGATATTTGTTAGTATTTAAGGATATTAACATATACTTGAGCATAATTTCTGGAGAAACCGACATTTTGAAGTAAAATGAGGGCTTACGGAAGTTTTACAAGGCACGAGAATGAATTAGGAGGGCTCGGTTGGAAAAGACAAGTCTTATTATATGTCTATGAGATGAGTTATGACGAAAATAAGTTAAATAAAGATCAAATATGAAAAGAATGTAAATTCAAGCTGAAACGAAGAAGCATGCCATA
Organism: Erigeron canadensis; assembly: GCF_010389155.1. Taxonomy (NCBI): domain Eukaryota; kingdom Viridiplantae; phylum Streptophyta; class Magnoliopsida; order Asterales; family Asteraceae; genus Erigeron; species Erigeron canadensis. Next base: position 150,927 of record NW_025215693.1, on the reverse strand, counting down.
GAGGTTAATGTATGTGTCACGTAAATCTTGAGTAAAAGACTCCGACCGAATACTTGGGCATCAAGCCTAAAAGGATAGGCAGTCAAAAGGTGGGCTCGGCCCAATATTAAAAAGAAAGGTTGGTTGGGCCGAAGAAACAAAAAAAAGAAAAGAAAGAAGCAGCTCAAAATCTCATATACATAATTATTGTTTTGTTTGTGTAAGTCGGTGTCTAGGGGAGAAAAGAAACAAGCACCTCAACATTAATGAGCAGCTCAATTTAATTAGGAGGGGCTGCTCCCTTTGTTGGCTTGGACCAGCGGCAAAAAAAACAAAAATCGAAGCAGCAGCCGCATAAAAAAAGTCGAAGCAACAGCCGCATATCATCAACTCGTTTGACTTCTTCACTTGTTATTTTATAATTATTAGTTGCTTAATTGCAAGATTATATTATTATATAATTTTTATTATGGATTTTATCTATTTGATAATTGTTAGTGTTATTTATCTTGTTATAAGTGGCTAATCACTTTATCATCCATCTTGATGAAGTGAGATAATATGTAAGGATTGCACAATTTAATTGATTCAATGTTGATTTCCTTTAACGTTATATCGAGATCTTAACGCCTTTCTTCCTTATAATTTATCTTGAATTGATTGGTGGTGTATGTGTGTCTTTAATGGTAATTATTGATTACATATATGTCATTTTGATTATTTGGGTACAAATAATTGAATCTATAACGGGTACGGTAGATAATCGTTCAATGATAATAGGAATTAATGTGTTAACGGTTGGGTACAATCGGTAGATATAATTGTTATCTTAATAACCAAAGTCATTGTTTGATTAGAGAATTTATAAAAGATGTCTTGGGGTACCGGTCTTTGTAATGAAATTGGTTTAAGCAAAAGAGTGAAATAATGTCATTAACTTGACGGGTACAGGGTTGGTGCTTTGTTTGAGTCTCGGTTATTTAATCACCTTAATTTGGATTAGAACTTCATTTATGTGCAATCTGAGCATGTTGTTGAGCGGATTCAAGATGGATGCCTTTTAAATTATTGTTTTCAATCACAAACTCTCTTTTCGATTAATCTTGAGGGATTACTAACTAATTTTACTAACTCTTTGCAACGTGACAACTCAGTCAGAAAACCCCTTCTTTTACTTGAACTAATTTTTTTGAACAATTGCTTACTTTAGTCCTTGTGATCGACCTCGGATTTACCATAGTACCTATACTGCATACGAATGGGTTCACTGCCTGTAAGTGTGTTGTAGTCAGTCACTAGGTGATTCGTGTTTATAAATTTTAAGACTCGATTTCACACATCAGACCCACTATGTCATTAATTAATGAATTACATTGTACCATTCTTTAAGTGTTTGACAATAACAGCCATTAGACACACACAATGCTGTTAGATAAATTCAAATACAACAAAAATTAAATTATACAAGATTGTACATCCTTTAACAATCTTTCCGTCATTATTTTCGTTTCGTTTGAATTTAGCTGAGTTGTTGATGTGTAAGTATACTCTGCTTCCTCTTTAAGCTTGAGTTTTCTCCATTCCGGACTGGATAGACTCAATTTTCATACACTTTGGAGATCTTTTATCTTGTTGGTTGACACACATCCAGATATGATAAATAATTTTGCAACCACATCAGCAAACTCATGTGATACATGCAATTTATGCATTCACCTCAATAATAAATAATCGAATTCCAAAGATACTTAAACAGATTTAACTGATAACAAACAATAGATTCTCACACTTAAGATTAGAATGTAAGCACTTATCAAGTTATTTCATACAATAAGTATATTTAATTTAATTATTCACGATAAATTACAAATCAAAATATCTATCAAGTACATCAATTGAATGACTCCGTTTGACCTATTTTGACCGAAACCTTAAGTATCAAAACTTAATCTTCCATGCAATTGACAAACAAGACCCAATTTAAGGTGTACCAAACACACTTAAGTTCATGTCTTTACATTATACTTCTTCCTCGTTATGATACACATTTTTCTTGTGTTCACCAAGAACACAACCAAGTCCCTCTGGAACTCGAAAAACCTTAAGTATTATTATCTCTCGTGCAATAGAACTCTTTTATTATGAGCAAGAACCTTACGGAGCATAAAGTTACAAAATCAATCACAATGATTTTTGGATCAAAATTACTCTAACCAATCTTGTAATAGTCATGCTTAATACTGTCCTTGCAATATGCCTTACGGAGCATAAAGTTACAAAATCAATCACAGTAATTTTAGAACCAAAATCACTCTAATCAATCTTATAATAGTCATGCTTAGTCCGAAAAATGCAATATACCTTACGAAGCATAAAATTTAAAAGCCAATCACTGTAATTTCAAGGAACAAATTTACTCTAACCAACCTTTGAAATAGTCATGCTTAGTCCGGTATATGTAATAGGCTCTAGAAGGAATAATTACTACAGAAGAGATCAGACATAGCAAATGAGTAAACTTAAATGCCATACATTTTCGTCATTTCTCATGCAGTAATGACTCCCCCTTAAACCATTATTATATTTTTGTGTTGTCTTTTCTGTTTTTCCGAATTGAGTAGGTTCTAGAAGGAACAATTACTACGGAAGAGATCAGATATAACAAATGAGTAAACTTAAATGCCATATTTAGTAGTTATTTCTCTTGTAGTAACGACTCCCGCTTTAACCATTATTCTATTTTTGTGTTGCATTTTCTGAAGAACTGATGGTTCTTGAGAGATAGAAGAAACTAAGGGTTTCTCATTCCAGTCAACTGGACTAGAAACCCAAAACGTGATCGATCAAAGGCTTTAGTGTAAAAATCAGCTAAGTTATCATCGGACAACACTTTTTCAAGATGAATTAGCTTCTTTTTAGCACAATCACAAATAAAATGATATCTAATATGAATATGATTCGTCTTACTGTGCTTAACAGGATTATTGGTAATGGAAATAGTAGATTTATTATCAATTTTAATAGGAGTGTTAGAGAAGTTCAAACCATAGAACATTTGTTGCTGAATCCAAAGTACTTGTGAGCAGCAGCTTCCAGCGGCCATGTACTCTGCTTCACATGTAGAATTGGCAACAGATGTTTGCTTTTTGCACTGCCATGACACTAGTCTGTCTCCTAAAAATTGACATCCTCCCAAAGTAGATTTTCTATCAAAGTTACATCCACTGATCAAGCACTAATCAAGCACTGAGTCTCTGGAATGATCAAGCACTGATCGATCGCGTTTTGAGTTGCTAGTCCAATTGACTGGAATGAGAAACCCTTAGCTATTGTCTATCTAGAACCTTTGTTTTTATTATATATATAAAGGATGATGATAATAATAATAATAATGGGTTAAGGTGGATTAGTTTATGCTTTAGTTTTGAGATATGAAGATAACTAGTGGCTCTTAGGTCCGCCTAACGTACTTTTATTTGGGGGGGGGTGGTAAATGATGACTTTTATAACAACACCCAAAACATATAAGTGCAAGTGAGATGGCCGAAACACCATTCAGTTCATACACATGACATGCCATGCATATGTAATCTAGTAACCAAATAACAAAACAAAACAACGAAGCCAAGCCCTAGATCACTAGACAAAACGATAACTAGATATGTAGTGGCTATCCGAAAAGATAGAACGAAATCATATAAGTAGGAAATTCTGAGGTAACTTCCAAACATCCAGCATCTGAGCTACTTGAGATGTGTTTTTGAATCTCAATGTAGCAAGCTTCAAGCGAACAATTTTGATAATCATCTCAGCAACTTGTTCCAGCTGTCTTGATTTATTTAAAAACAATCTGAGGTTCCTTTCTTGACATACATAATATACCTGCCTAAGGTTTTCCATATGATGTATCGGTAGGCATAAAGTACTAAGGTTTTCCAAAATATACCGTGCTTAACTGAACAATGTATCTGTGGGACACTTATTTAGATATATGGCCTTGAATACCTGCTCTTTACTTTTTGAATTGAGTATGGTTCTTAAATCTTATGAAAGATTTAGCATTGTTATTTTGTGTATTTGGTCTTTATATGGAAAGTCTCGGTACATAGGTAACTATGTATTGTTATAAGAAGTGTGTCTGTGGCAAGATATGTTCAAATATCTTAATCTGTTGTTAAATATGAAGCTAATGTGGCCTTTGACATTTGAACAAGTAAGTCCTTGGATATCTTCGTTATACCTAGACTACATAAACTTCTGATCAAGCTTAGGATAGGGTGGTCTAAAGTTTGCTACACGGGTCTCATCGAAAGTCATGGGTTTTAAAAACTGCTTTTAATTGTTGCCACATATTTTTCTTTTTGGCTAATGGGTATACCCCTGTTAATTATATACCATCACCAAAACATTACAAAACAAGTAGCATGGTTTTTTTTGGGGTAAAGGGGAATTAAACCCCGTTGACTTTATATTAATTACCCAAAACATTATGAAGCAAGTACTATGAAGAGTTCATACTAGTTCATATATGAGACATGCTTCATATATGTAAACAAAGGAAACTAGAACAATACATAACCAATGCAAACACGCCTAGCTATACAAAACCATGAAGAAGATATAGCTAGAAAATAAAGCAGACAAATTAACTAATTAGCATCCATCTTGGAAAAGAAATTCTCCCCGAATACCCACGCTTCAAGTGTGCTAGTCACCCGAGCTGTCTTCTTGAACTTCAACTTCCATAAACGAGCTCTCACAGTATCTTTTATAGTCTTGACCAGAATATCTGGAGGTCGAGCATGGTTCTTGAACAATCTATTGTTTCGCTCCTGCCATATATAATATGCACTCGCAGCCACTACAAGCCTACCCAAGACACTCGAAATTGATCTGGATTTAGCTTTGGATAGAAGATATAGAACTATAGAATCCCAACTTGAAGAAAGGTGTTGCATGTTAGCAACCTTTTTAACCTCACACCAGACTTTATCTGCATACTTATATGTGAAGAACAAATGTCCATGCGAATCATAATCTGACACACATAGGCTACAACACATCATATTCATCGTTTTCCTCCTAGCATGACTCCATTGCAAAAAATTTTCCTGTGTTAAGAGTTTCACACGCATAATAAGTCACAAATTAAACATGCCTGGGAATACATTGAGGAAGCCATACAATATCCACCCAACCCACACGGTTCTCTTTTAATCTGATACAATCCCAAACTGTTGTAGCTGAGAACATCACATCATCATTCTTCAAAATTAGTTCATCACGGTTCAGATCTAAATGAATAGGAGGACAGTTAAGAAGGCTAGGAAGTTTATCCAACCATACCTGTGGCCATAGCCACTTCCCATTTATATTGACGTCCACAACTGTGGATGTTAATAAAAAACCAACTCGTCTAATGTCGCTAGGCATGATAAATTCAGCAAGAGGGCCCATATTACTCCAAGTATCAAACCAGATAGAAGTAGTGCGACCATCCCCTAATTTCTTCCATAGAAACTTACGAACAGATTGTCTGAGTTGAAGCAGCTTACGCCAGCCCCAACTCACCGATGCTCTAAGAGGGACGTCTCAAAAGTTTCGTCCTCCAAGATGATAATCGTAAATCCAATCCACCCAAAGTGACTTCCGTCGATCAAGAATACTCCAAATATGTGAAAGCATAAGAGATTTATTCATATCCATAATTCTTTTAATGCCCAACCCACCTTCATTTTTTAGGGACACAAACTGATTTTCAAGAAACTTTTGCTTTTCTATTTTGCATGGGACCTTGACACCACAAAAAACCCCGCATGGTTTTTTCAAGATCTTTTATAACTCTCACAGGTAGAATAAAAACAGACTATAATAAAAACAGACTATACAGGAAATCACAAAGATAATCAACTGCAATCTACCTGCAAATGAAAGATATTTGTTTCTCCAGTCCGATATCCTGTTCCATCCATTCTACTAGGATTTTAGAATCCTTATATAACAACCATGATGAAATTAGAGGTCCCCCCAAATATCTAACCGGCAATTTTCCTTCCTTAAATGGTAGAATAGATAGTATGGATGATTTTACCGATTGAGGCACATGACAGAAAAAGGTTGTGCTTTTCTGAATAATAGGGACCAAACCAGACATTCTTCTGAAGGAATCAAGGGAGCGCATTTTAAGACCTGCAGAATTGACATCCCCCTTGAGAACAAGAATAGATCATCTACATAACAGAGATTAATTAGCTTCTACTTCTCACATCTATTGTGGAATCGAAAAGATGGATTCAATTGAGTTGCATGCTGAAGAATAAAAGTCAACACTTCCATAACCAAAGTAAACAAATATGGCGAGATCGGATCACCCTGTCTAAGTCCCCTTTTCCCTTTAAAATAGCCATGTAGCTGGCCGTTGATACTAATAGAGAACGACGTGGATGAAACACATGTCATAATCCAAGAAATCATAACCGGATTGTAACACCCCAATTAAGGCGGAACGATGAGATATACAGAAAGTCGAGTATTCAAAACAAAGGATTGTAAATAACATTCACCATAGTTTTATTTGATAAAAGAATTTACAAATGTACAAGCATGTGAACCAATTTCCAAGTACAAATGCGTCCACCGTACTTGAATATTAAGTTAACGAAACAAATAACAAGCACATGAAGTAGTATACTACAATGATCAAGGCGGGTTCCATTGCCCATCACAAGGTTTGATCTTTGACTCCAAAGTGCAATGCAAATAATCATTAAGCGTATAAATCCTCAAAGATTATGCTTATTTCCTGAAAAGCATAAAGAAAAAGTGTCAACTACGAAAATGTAGTTGGTGAGTGCATAGGTTTTTAAGTAAATCTCGATGCCTAACCATTTTCAACACTTAGAAAACATGTTATTAGATAGTAACATACCCAAACCATATGTCCGACAGAATTCTCATCTCCAAATATCAAGTTTTCCAAATACCATAATGTCATTTCAAGACTTGAAAAAATCCATGGTAACTTAGAAAGTTCTCATTTGTCAAATCATCACGAGAGAAAAAGTATATATATATATCGATTAATCTTAAATCATACCAAAATCATCTGGTTATCAATATTTCAATGTCACCAATTTCAACAACTTTCAAAATTCCATATAGGGTCTAATACCCAAACCGTATGTTCAAAACATAATATCCATCCATGAATAACATAAATTTCCCATTTAGCCAAAGGCATAATTCGATGAGTAAATGCTTGAGCCACTACTAAGACCCTTTCACATCCAAATAATGATAATAATAACTTGCCCCGATAGATTATGGTATAAAGGCACATGCTGTCAATCATGTGCAATGATTAATAATAAAGGAGTCCTGCCATGGAGACGACTAAATAAAAAAGTAGATTAGAGCACCCCACGACCGACACCGTTGAAGGCGGCCATGTAGGCGGCCAAACAACCTGTCGCCGCTGATGTGAGTGAGGGGACGAATCCTAGTTGCGCAACTCTCTAACCACAGGCCTCAATGAGTTAATAGTAGTGTAGTGGGGACTAGACTCTGACAGTACTCAAGCTCATGATATAACATATATCATATTGAACATACATCATAAATTCCATTTCATAAACATTCTTTCAAAGTGTTATTTCGTAAAAGATAACAATTTTAATTACCATGTTTTTCACCCCGAAAGTAAAACATATAAAAGAGTTGAAAGGGGGCTATGACTCACCATATATCCATTATGTTCCTCCATCATATTTTAAGCTAAGACTATCCCTACGATAGGACTAATATACGTAAGTTCCTATCTTAAGCCATCACTTAGAAATGCCATTTTCATTATGTTGTTATCAATTATGGGATCCAAGTATATTGGTAACACTCGCATCATTTTGGTTGTAGAGATTGATGGTGTAAAAGGTCACTTTCATTATAAGTTGTTAGATTTTCGGCAACTTGGATTCATTTGTGGTTTCATTTGATATATTAGGTTATCATATAGAAATGCCATATTATGTTATGTTATCTTTATTCATCATTTGATGTGTAACCAATTTTAACACGAATTAGCATTTGTGATGCCAATATATAATTTAGCTAACATAATTACTTATGTTTATCTCATTTAATTATCTTTGTTGTATTTTGATTACACTTATCTTGAACTCGTATATTTATCGATTTGTCTTGCGATTACTTGGTTCATGAAATTCGTTTAAGTGTTATGGGCCATTATCAATTAGGCCCAAAGTGTCATGGGCTTTTAAATGTTTTGGGCTTACATTAGTTGTTGGGCTTTACCTTATTTGGGTTATGTGCTTAATGGGTTATATTGGTTATTGGACTTTATGGTTTGTTGGGCCAAGTGGGCCTACTGATTTATGGTTCTATGGGTTTAGTATTTAGGCCGGGTTAGCCCATTATGGTCTTTAGTGCACCTTTTAGCCCATTATACAAATGGTTAGTTTCCTTTCAAATTTTCTGTTTTAGCCCATTATACAAATGTTCTGATTGTTAGAAAAATCCCATGATTTTATTTTAAGTTCACGACACATTGAAATTACTTTACACCAAGTATGACCTCCTGGAACCTTATGGATTAGGAGAAAAATTGTTAAAGTTTATAATATATTCATACCAAATTACAGTTTTGACCAGTTTCAGTAGAAAAATCATATCTTTCATTTGGTTCAGTATATTTGAGTGCTTCCAGTTGGAGATTAAACTTAACTCATTTGTATACAACTTTTATTTTGAAAGTTTTTCTTGAAGCGGCTCGCAAATGCCCAGTTTATCCGTCCCAAGACAGAAAACTGATTCTGTCAGAGTGTATTTTGATTAAAACAACCAACCAATGGCCTTTCTTGCTTAATTAACACCCTAATTTATCACTTACAAGATTAACACTCCCTTTGTATTATCTTAACATCGATATACAGATTATTATATATTATAAATTTCAAAATCATCAATCATCATCTATACTTGAACTTTCACTCAACAAACTTAAATCTTCTTTTTAGAAACACCATTTTTATGAAAAATCCCAGAATATATGGGTATTTTATTTCATTAAAAATTAGTTTTAATCATATCCATAACCCCATTTAGCAACAAATCTTACAACAACAACTCTTGGATCTTATTTGTGTTGAATCCTTGAATCCTTTCTCTAGATCTTTACATGCATGAACATATGAGATAAGGGTCTATCAACCTTGCCCTCATTGAGTTTAAATCAAGAAGAAAATCAAAGAAAAACATGGTTTTTGATAAAGATCTTTTAGTATAAGCAAAACAATATAGATTAAACAAAGAGATGATGAGATATACCCTTCTTGAACTCGGTTTTGAAGATGATTTTAGTGCAGATTTTTGTGACCCATATGCTCCAAATAACCCTTAATCCAAGCTTGAAATAACCCTTAAACCTTACTTGAATCAACCTTTGATTAATCCTTTATAAACCCTTATTATTAATATAGATTAGATTAATTTATGTTCTTGTTTTTCTTCCTTATTTGAGCCGTGAATGGAGAAGAACCAGGGCTGTTTGGACAGCCTCCTGGTCACGAATTTGAGGCCGTTGGGGGCTGATTTCGGAGCCTCATCCATGCTCCAACCTTCCATAGATTTGTTCCTTACATTATAGAGATGATTTCTTGTTTATTTGATGATTGAAAGTGGTATTTTGTGGTGTTTTTGGCCTGAAAAATTCTGCCAAGAATATGCATAGAGAAGGGAGAGTTTGCATGTATGTGTGTGTTGGAAATAGAGAGAAAATGAGAAGAGTGTTGTGTGAGTGTGTATATGAACGTGAGAGAGAGAGGAAGAGTGGGTAGGAAGAGTGTTTATTGGTCAAGTGAAGTGGTATGGTGATCCCTATTGGCTAGCTCATGTGGTGGAGTTGTGGTGTAGGTGTCTTTGGTCCAAAATGGTGTCTAGGTTCAAAATGTGGGTGTGTTTTGGATTAGTTGATACATTGTTGGTTAATTCATGTAAAATATGAGAGTTTAAGAATAAATGAATTAGTTGTAAGAGTTTTATGCATATAAGTTAGCTAGTTACAAATTATTGTTAGACTTTTATTAGTTGTATGTACTATACATGCATATATATGTATGTCGTGTATATATATATGTATTGGCACTAATCTTTATAAATTTTTCTTCATGTACCTTCTATATTTGAGTTGTTGATTATATTTTGGATGCATAGAAACTTGTTTGTTGGATTGAATACTTTTAAACTTGTCGTTACTTTACATATTTCTTGAAGTTGATTTGATTACGGTTACATTCTTATAAGATTGTCATTATTTCTTTACTTTAAGATTGTCTCATGTTTTTGGCATTTCTAAGATAACTAACTATTTTTGGGCATTCTATCGAACTAGAGGGCAAATATCACCATGCCCTAAATGTCTAGAAGGTTAATTCTCTTAATAAACCTCTTGAAATAAATACCTAGATAATTATAAGTAAGTTTCCCTAGTCGGAAGTTGAGGGTTGTTACATCATTACCCCCTTAACATCAACTTCGTCCTCGAAGTTCACTTGTTCACACAGTGATAAAATGAATAGATTGACGATAAGGATAACTTCACGGAGTCGTACAAATGTGAGAGTTCATATAGGTTTTATCACGACTTTCGGTTACTTACGGACTTTTTAACCTCCATAGTTGGGGGCATCTTTTCCTTGGTGCCCTAAATATCGCTTGATTAGAAGCTTTGAAAGAGTTATAATTGTCGCTCACTTCTTGAGACGACTTGAGATTAATCGTAAGAAATCATTATGGGTGGTCCATTTTGCTTAGATCCATGTTAAGTAATGGGATGATGACAAGGATATTAATACGGGGTGTAAAGTGAGCAAACGGTTCATAATGCGAGTTATAACAAAAATAATAACAAAAATAATAAGAGACGTTGGAATTTCGATCGTTGGTGGCTGCTCTTTTCCCATTGTTACTGTGTATACTTTCCTTTATCGTTTGCTTTCTCCCAATAAAGAATCCTCCGCTGGCTCCTCCCCTACTTTTATCTTTCTTTGGTTTGATGTTGGACACGCTTGCCGCTACTAGAAAATATTGACTTCGGTTGTGACTAATCACTTGTTAAGGGATTACCCCCTTAATAAGGGTGATGCTAAACCGGGATGCCAAGTTGTATTAAAATTTGCAAGGGTACATATCCATAATACCTCATTCTAGGGTTTTCAGTTCGTCTTTATTGTCTCATGGCGTGCAAGGAAAATCGGTCATGTAATGTATGATGATGGTTCCATCTTGTTCCTCATACGTACCTATGTTCTTTCAACTTCGCCCTTATTTTCCCAAAGTCACCTTTTTCCGTCATTCGCTAAGTCATATCGTTAATAATTTCTCTTGCTCCTGCCGATATTGGCTTTCGAATCGTTTCAAGGCACCTTTATTTCTTCCTTCTTAATGTAGAGGTATTACCCCCTTACGACATATTTCTGGCTAACCCCTTTTTCAGCATTACACATATAACCTCTTCCATTTCTCTTCTATTCTTATGCATTCCTAGTGATAGAGTTTACACAATCCTTATGCTTAGAGTTAATCATATCATGTCCTCACCATCTTGATAAGACAGACACTTCAAGCCCTTAATAGTATGGATCTCTTCTCAAGGACAATTCTTCTTAGGTCCTTTCGGGCCTTCACAAAACTTCCAATGACCTTGCTCGCTAAAGCCTCATATTTATTTTTAGTTTTCTAAGCTAAGCTTCTTTTTTAAGCACACTAGCTTAATGCTTGTAGGAATCGTGATTTAACATAATTTATGTGAAGCTCTACACCTCATCCTTTTTCTCAACCATTTAGTTTTCTCCATTTTTCTTTCGGGACCTTTTGGATCACCATACACCTTATTATTTTTGACACTTAGACGCGTCCTTTCTTAGAGTGATCATTGTTTTGAATATAACGCGCGCAGTTGCTTAGTTTTTGTAGTTACCTCAGGGGTACTTGTCACATCATGCTGATACAGATCCTTTAATCCCAACTCATCATAGAATCGAGTTATCCTTATCACACTTTTGTTTAAAGGTTCCATAACTAGCTCCTCCCGGAGTTTGTAGTTGTTTGAAAATTAGTTCAGCGACCAACTTCCTTGGTCGTCGTGGTAGTATGTGTCTTGACTTCTAGCATCGTATTGCTTCTTTTCTTTCACTACCAACTTAGTGATTTCATACTGCTTTCCTTCTTCACTTTTCTTGGGCTCAATTCTCCTTGGGTCAACGGTTCTTGATTGTCCACCTTGTGTTCTAAAATTTTTCTCACCCAAGTTCATCTTATTTTAGTTTACCTCCCAACGATTTGTTGATCTTGAGAAAGTGGCCATTACAAGTCATCGTGCTTTCTCTACTTACCTACCATACTTTTCTTCCTTGGTAGGGCTAGTCTCCACCGGCATTAAGCGTATACCTCTTTCTTTTTAGCCAGGTTGATATGCTCTAATAGTAGCTTGTCTTTCGATAGAGGTTTCCAAGTGATATTCAAAGAATAACATGAGGAGCGCCATAAAGATGAACACCTCCAGCACTACATCTTGTAGATGACGTCAATGTCTTTAGTTTGCCGTTTGGGTTAAATCGCCTTCCTTTACTTTACCTTCTACTCTACATCACCTTCGGTGATGCTACTGAATAACTCCTTTTGAACGATAAAGTATAGTCTTGCGCTTCGCTTTCCTTGTTTCGACTATCTTCTTTTGTTGTGATTACCCCTTTAACATTTTTCCTCTAGAAAAATGTAAGGGATTTCCATGCTTTTCGTATCATTTCGCTTCCTCCTCTAAGCAAGCTCATTAGCTACCTTCTTAACTAGGTTCCTTGAATTACCTTACTTTCTTACGTTCTCAAGCAGCCTTCAATTCGCCAAATCTTCTTATCATTCCCGATGACCTCCAATTCGCCAGATTTCCTAACCCTACTTGTATCTACTTTTGTCCTCCAGAGTAGTCCCAAATCGCTTTTCATTTATCTTCAAATTGCGGGGGTCACAAAATTCTTATATTACTTCTTATCCTCCTTAATTACATCTTCGTTCCAACGAAAATTCTGGAGTTTCTTAATTCCCGTCGGGGCTCCATTTTTACATGGTTAGAAGGACCTTCAATTCCTTTACCAATTTGAGGCCTCGACTCAATTGCCTCTTCACTTACTCACATGTAGACCATATCCAAGGCATAGCTTTCATTAGGTATACTAGTCTATAGTATCTTCTATACTATACTTTTCTATCTCGCTAGTTTCTTGAACTTCCTTGTATTGAGTGGGTCCTTCTCTTAACGTCATTGCGAGTGGGTGGTATTAGTTACTTGGTCTCACCACTTTCAGGTGTTGCGTCGAGTCATTCGTGGATTAATAGAATCGTAAATCTTTGGAAAGAATAAGAACCATACTTTCATCGTGTTTGGTCCTCCAGATTGTCAAAGTTACTTGGCTAGCTCCAATGTGGAAGTGGGGAGTAAAAGTTCATAGTGAGAATAAGATGACTACTCAAATTAATATTCTTAGGTGACTTAAATGGATTACTTCAACGCCGCTTGTGAAAATTTGCTTCCTTGTACTTTGATTGACACACAACATATCTTCCGCGACCTACGTTATGTACGTGACCCAATAGCATCTTCTATGCTATGTATTTCTCTTATGGACAAATGATATCTCAACGTCTTTCGCACCTCTTGATGTCGCAGCGAGAGTAGGGTATCACTTACTCGATCTCGCTATTTTTGAGGGTTGGGTAAGTGAGTTGTATGTTGTTAGGTTATTAACTTTTGAAGGGAAGCAGTGGTGATCAATACTTTGAATTATCAAGAATGTCAAGGATATAGAATTTGGTTTCGAATAAATAAAATAACGATATAGAAACAAAAGATTCATTAAGGCTCGAATCAGACTCTTTGCGCGAGTTAAAGAAATCACTTCTATGGGTTATGTTGCCCATTGGACTCTAACTTTCGATGACGTCAACATATGCCGCACCGACTTAGATAGTATAGATAGATGTTCGTGTATACGTGTTAAAATAGAAATATTGCACCAAATTTCGAGGCTACATTCCTCACAGTGTGTCATCTAGAATGTATGGGTACGTGTTCGACTGGTGACGTTGTATCGTGATAAGGCCTTAGTGCTGCTCACCATTTGTAAATCTCCGACTGAGTTTGACATTCCCTATATGTTTTGCGCTATCTCAGATCGCATAAAAAGGTTGTGCGTAGATATCTTCAAGTCGTGTCATATCTTGAGACTATAATCCTTAGAGTATATCGTCAAATGCTCGTGAGAGGATGCTTTATAGGTGATATCGTGTCATTGTATGTAAATAATGAATAGTGGTCTCATAAGAAAAAGGATATTGAATAGTTTCAAAAAGCACGAGTGAACGAATATCGAAGGGGTACTTAATGACAACTTTCATACTTGGAAAATTTCTAGTTTATAATGAATTTCCCAAGGGCAATCACTAGTTCTCAAGCGATCGAATCTCAACATACAATATCTATCTTGATAGTAAGGACTAACCATATTATCATCATATCAAGCAATTACTAGTTCTCAATAGTCACATCTTAGAGCATCATAGCTATCTCATAATTAGGCACAACTATATAGTCATTACATCATCTACGCACTAGTCCTTATATAGCTCAACCTTAGGGTGCAATAAGTATCTCAATAGTAAGGCATGACTACATAATCATCGCAATATTCACACGCTAATTTCAAATAGCTCAAACTTAGAGAGTAAGGGCTCTTATATCCATATTTCAAATAGTCCAAACTTAGAGAGTAAAAGCTCTTATATCCATAGAATTTCATATTAACTCGTCATACCTATATCCCCTTTCAGTTCATTCTTAAATAATCAGTCTCATCACCCAATAACTTAAACAAGTCATATTCGAAAATAATTTCATGCTTCATAATAATCACATTATTTTATAGTGCATATGCTACTTAAAGTTCAACATCATAATTCATAAATCTTTTACTCATGCATTTCTCACAAAATTTTCACATTGCACCTTTAAACTTTCACATTGACAATACAAGCTTTCACATTGCACATTACAACTTTCACATTGTACCTTATAACTTTCATATTGAATCAAAACAATCATGCCCAAGTTTGCATGTTATAGTATAGAGTAGCATGTATCAACTAATGTGCTTCTAATCCTTATAAGTGCTTAGGTGAATGTCTAAATGCAACACATATGCTCATCTTGAACTTCAACTAAAGCAATTCTCGAATCCATCTTTGAAAAGAAATTCTCCCCGAATACCCCACGCTTCAAGTGTGCTAGTCACCCGAGCTGTCTTCTTGAACTTCAACTTCCATAAACGAGCTCTCACAGTATCTTTTATAGTCTTGACCAGAATATCTGGAGGTCGAGCATGGTTCTTGAACAATCTATTGTTTTGCTCCTACCATATATAATACGCACTCGCAGCCACTACAAGCCTACCCAAGACACTCGAAATTGATCTGGATTTAGCTTTGGATAGAATATATAGAACTATAGAATCCCAACTTGAAGAAAGGTGCTGCATGTTAGCAGCCCTTTTAACCTCACACCAGACTTTATCTGCATACTTATATGTGAAGAACAAATGTCCATGCGAATCATAATCTGACACACATAGGCTACAACACATCATATTCATCGTTTTCCTCCTAGCATGACTCCATTGCAAAAATTTATCCTGTGTTAAAAGTTTCTCACGCATAATAAGCCACAAATTAAACGCATGCCTGGGAATACATTGAGGAAGCCATACAATATCCACCCAACCTACACGGTTCTCTTTTAATCTGATAGAATCCCGAACTGTTGTAGCTGAGAACATCACATCATCATTCTTCAAAATTAGTTCATCACGGTTCAGATCTAAATGAATAGGAGGATAGTTAAGAAGGCTAGGAAGTTTATCCAACCATACCTGTGGCCATAGCCACTTCCCATTTATATTGAGGTCCGCAACTGTGGATGTTAATAAAAACCAGCTCGTCTAATGTCGCTAGGCATGATAAATTCAGCAAGAGGGCCCATATTACTCCAAGTATCAAACCAGACAAAAGTAGTGCGACCATCCCCTAATTTCTTCCATAGAAACTCACGAACAGATTGTCTGAGTTGAAGCAGCTTACGCCAGCCCCAACTCCCCGATGCTCTAAGAGGGACGTCCCAAAAGTTTCGTCCTCGAAGATGATAATCGTAAATCCAATCCACCCAAAGTGACTTCCGTCGATCAAGAATACTCCAAATATGTGAAACCATAAGAGATTTATTCATATCCATAATTCTTTTAATGCCCAACCCACCTTCATTTTTTAGGGACACAAACCGATTTTCAAGAAACTTTTGCTTTTCCATTTTGCATGGGACCTTGACACCACAAAAAACCCCGCATGGTTTTTTCAAGATCTTTTATAACTTTCACAGGTAGAATAAAAACAGACTATAGAGGAAATCACAAAGATAATCAACTGCAATCTACCTGCAAATGAAAGATATTTGTTTCTCCAGTCCGATATCCTGTTCTCCATCCGTTCTACTAGGATTTTACAATCCTTATATAACAACCGTGATGAAATTAGAGGTCCCCCCAAATATCTAACCGGCAATTTTCCTTCCTGAAATGGTAGAATAGATAGTATGGATGATTTTACCGATTGAGGCACATGACAGAAAAAGGTTGTGCTTTTCTGAATAATAGGGACCAAACCAGACATTCTTCTGAAGGAATCAAGGGAGCGCATTTTAAGACCTGCAGAATTGACATCCCCCTTGAGAACAAGAATAAATCATCTACATAACAAAGATTAATTAGCTTCTGCTTCTCACATCTATTGTGGAATCGAAAAGATGGATCCAATTGAGTTGCATGCTGAAGAATAAGAGTCAACACTTCCATAACCAAAGTAAACAAATATGGCAAGATCGGATCACCCTGTCTAAGTCCCCTTTCCCTTTAAAATAGCCATGTAGCTGGCCGTTGATACTAATAGAGAACGACGTGGATGAAATACATGTCATAATCCAAGAAATCATAACCGGATTGTAACACCCCAACTAAGGCGGAACGATGAGATATACAGAAAGTCGAGTATTCAAAACAAAGGATTGTAAATAACATTCACCATAGTTTTATTTGATAAAAGAATTTACAAATGTACAAGCATGTGAACCAATTTCCAAGTACAAATGCGTCCACCGTACTTGAATATTAAGTTTACGAAACAAATAACAAGCACATGAAGTAGTATACTACAATGATCAAGGCGGATTCCATTGCCTATCACAAGGTTTTATCTTTGACTCCAAAGTGCAATGCAAATAATCATTAAGCATATAAATCCTCAAAGCTTACGCTTATTTCCTGAAAAGCATGAAGAAAAAGTGTCAACTACGAAAACGTAGTTGGTGAGTGCATAGGTTTTTAAGTAAATCTCGATGCCTAACCATTTTCAACACTTAGAAAACATGTTATTAGATATTAACATACCCAAACCATATGTCCGACAGAATTCTCATCTCCAAATATCAAGTTTTCCAAATACCATAATGTCATTTCAAGACTTGAAAAAATCCATGGTAACTTAGAAAGTTCTCATTTGTCAAATCATCACGAGAGAAAAAGTATATATATCGATTAATCTTATATCATACCAAAATCATTCGGTTATCAATATTTCAATGTCACCAATTTCAACAACTTTCAAAATTCCATATAGGGTCCAATATCCAAACCGTATGTTCAAAACATAATATCCATCCATGAATAACATAAATTTCCCATT
This sequence comes from Erigeron canadensis, assembly GCF_010389155.1. Taxonomy (NCBI): domain Eukaryota; kingdom Viridiplantae; phylum Streptophyta; class Magnoliopsida; order Asterales; family Asteraceae; genus Erigeron; species Erigeron canadensis. The sequence goes on along the minus strand of NW_025215693.1, from coordinate 133,095 downwards.
TAGCCAAAGGCATAATTTTATGAGTAAATGCTTGAGCCACTACTAAGACCCTTTCACGTCCAAATAATGATAATAACAACTTGCCCCGATAGATCATGGTATAAAGGCACATGCTGTCAATCATGTGCAATGATTAATAATAAAGGAGTCGTGCCATGGAGACGACTAAATAATAAAGTAGATTAGAGCACCCCACGACCGACACCGTTGAAGGCGGCCATGTAGGCGGCCAAACAACCTGTCGCCGCTGATGTGAGTGAGGGGATGAATCCTAGTTGCGCAACTCTCTAACTACAGGCCTCAATGAGTTAATAGTAGTGTAGCGGGGACTAGACTCTGACAGTACTCAATCTCATTATATAACATATATCACATTGAACATACATCATAAATTCCATTTCATAAACATTCTTTCAAAGTGTTATTTCGTAAAAGATAACAATTTTAATTACCATGCTTTTCACCCCGAAAGTAAAATACAAAAAAGAGTTGAAAGGGGGCTATGACTCACCTTGATATGCCGCATATTATATTCACTTATCCAAAATGGGTACTTCCCATCGATAGCTTTCTTGACCATATATCCATTATGTTCGTCCATCATATTTCAAGTCAAGACTATCCCTACGATAGGACTAATATACGTAAGTTCCTATCTTAAGCCATCACTTAGAAATGTGTTGCTATCAATTATGGGATCCAAGTATATTGGTAACAGTCGCATCATTTTGGTTGTAGAGATTGATGGTGTAAAAGGTCACTTTCATTACATGCGTAGTTATAAGTTGTTTGATTTTCGGCAACTTGGATTCATTTGTGGTTTCACTTGATATATTAGGTTATTATATAAAAATGTCATATTATGTTATGTTATCCTTATTTATCATTTGATGTGTAACCAATTTTATCACGAATTAGCATTTGTGATGGCAATATATAATTTGGCTAACATAATTACTTATGTCTATCTCATTTAATTTTCTTTGTTTTATTTTGATTACACTTATCTTGAACTCGTATATTTATCGATTTGTCTTGCGATTACTTGGTTCATGAAATTCGTTTAAGTGTTATGGGCCATTATCAATTAGGCCCAAAGTGTCATGGGCTTTTAAATGTTTTGGGCTTACATTAGTTGTTGGGCTTTACCTTATTTGGGTTATGTGCTTAATGGGTTATATTGGTTATTGGACTTTATGGTTTGTTGGGCCAAGTGGGCCTACTGATTTATGGTTCTATGGGTTTAGTATTTGGGCCGGGTTAGCCCATTATGGTCTTTAGTGCACCTTTTAGCCCATTATACAAATGGTTAGTTTCCTTTCAAATTTTCTGTTTTTAATTCAGATTTTTATGAAATGTTGGCTACTATTTTGGGGTCAAGCCGAATTATTTGGACCTTCAAGATTTTTACACAGTGACTTATATGTATCTAGTATTTTTGTGAATTTTTGGTGAATTTTTAGATGATGTTTGGTGTCCTTAAAAATTATAAAAGTTCTTAATGTTCTTAATGTTCTGATTGTTAGAAAAATCCCATGATTTTATTTTAAGTTCACGACACATTGAAATTACTTTCCACCAAGTATGACCTCCTGGAACCTTATGGATTAGGAGAAAAAATTGTTAAAGTTTATAATATATTCATACCAAATTACAGTTTTGACCAGTTTCAGTAGAAAAATCATATCTTTCATTTGGTTCAGTATATTTGAGTGCTTCCAGTTGGAGATTAAACTTAACTCATTTGTATACAACTTTTATTTTGAAAGTTTTTCTTGAAGCGGCTCGCAAATGCCCAGTTTATCCGTCCCAAGACAGAAAACTGATTCTGTCAAAGTGGATTTTGATTAAATCAACCAACCAATGGCCTTTCTTGCTTAATTAACACCCTAATTTATCACTTACAAGATTAACACTCCCTTTGTATTATCTTAACATCGATATACATATTATTATAAATTTCAAAATCATCAATCATCATCTATACTTGAACTTTCACTCAACAAACTTAAATCTTCTTTTTAGAAACACCATTTTTATGAAAAATCCCAGAATATATGGGTATTTTATTTCATTAAAAATCAGTTTTAATCATATCCATAACCCCATTTAGCAACAAATCTTACAACAACAACTCTTGGATCTTATTTGTGTTGAATCCTTGAATCCTTTCTCTAGATCTTTACATGCATGAACATGTGAGATAAGGATCTATCAACCTTGCCTTCATTGAGTTTAAATCAAGAAGAAAATCAAAGAAAAACATGGTTTTTGATAAAGATCTTTTAGTATAAGCAAAACAATATAGATTAAACAAAGAGATGATGAGATATACCCTTCTTGAACTCGGTTTTGAAGATGATTTTAGTGCAGATTTTCTTGACCCATATGCTCCAAATAACCCTTAATCCAAGCTTGAAATAACCCTTAAACCTTACTTGAATCAACCCTTGATTAATCCTTTATAAACCCTTATTATTAATATAGATTAGATTAATTTATGTTCTTGTTTTTCTTCCTTATTTGAGCCGTAAATGGAGAAGAACCAGGGCTGTTTGGACAGCCTCCTGCACGAATTTGAGGCCGTTGGGGGCTGATTTCGGAGCCTCATCCATGCTCCAACCTTCCATAGATTTGTTCCTTACATTATAGAGATGATTTCTTGTTTATTTGATGATTGAAAGTGATATTTTGGGGTGTTTTTGGCCTGAAAAATTCTGCCAAGAATATGCATAGAGAAGGGAGAGTTTGCATGTATGTGTGTGTTGGAAATAGAGAGAAAATGAGAAGAGTGTTGTGTGAGTGTGTATATGAACGTGAGAGAGAGAGGAAGAGTGGGTAGGAAGAGTGTTTATTGGTCAAGTGAAGTGGTATGGTGATCCCTATTGGCTAGCTCATGTGGTGGAGTTGTGGTGTAGGTGTCTTTGGTCCAAAATGGTGTCTAGGTTCAAAATGTGGGTGTGTTTTGGATTAGTTGATACATTGTTGGTTAATTCATGTAAAATATGAGAGTTTAAGAATAAATGAATTAGTTGTAAGAGTTTTATGCATATAAGCTAGCTAGTTACAAATTATTGTTAGACTTTTATTAGTTGTATGTACTATACATGCATATATATGTATGTCGTGTATATATATATGTATTGGCACTAATCTTTATAAATTTTTCTTCATGTACCTTCTATATTTGAGTTGTTGATTATATTTTGGATGCATAGAAACTTGTTTGTTGGATTGAATACTTTTAAACTTGTCGTTACTTTACATATTTCTTGAAGTTGATTTGATTGATTACGGTTACATTCTTATAAGATTGTCATTATTTCTTTACTTTTAGATTGTCTCATGTTTTTGGCATTTCTAAGATAACTAACTATTTTTGGGCATTCTATCGAACTAAAGGGCAAATATCACCATGCCCTAAATGTCTAGAAGGTTAATTCTCTTAATAAACCTCTTGGAATAAATACCTAGATAATTATAAGTAAGTTGCCGTAGTTGGAAGTTGAGGGTTGTTACATGGATGAAATCCAAAACCCTTAAGAGTAAGACGTAAAAACTTCCAATCCACCGTATCATAAGCTTTCTGGATATCCACTTTAAATGCACATCTAGGAGGACCAGAATCTCTATGATAATTATGTAAGATTTCTTGAGTTAATAAAATATTATCAGAGATCCTCCTATCAGGGACAAACGCCGATTGATTGATACTAACTACTGTCTTCAACCCATCCTTAATTCGATCAGCCAGGATCTTACTGATGCATTTGTATTGTACATTACAACACGAAATAGGCCTATAATCAGTAATTGAAGATGGCGTCGATACCTTTGGCACTAGGGCAATGATAGTGTGGTTTAACTCCTTCAACAATTTACCATTGTTGAAGAAATCGTACACAGCCAATAAAACATCCTTTCCAACAATGGACCATGACCTTTTGAAGAAGGCTAAAGTAAACCCATCAGGACCGAGAGCTTTGCACTCACCAATAGAGAACACAACAGCTTTAATCTCATCATCAGTAACCTTACAGATCATATTAAGGGCAGCATGCTCCTCTATAGTACTAGAGAATAATTCAGGCGAAGGCTGTACATCAATACGACCTTCACAACCCAAAAAATGTTGATAATGTTGTACAAAGGCCTCCTGAACATTACCACCTTCATGTAATACACCTTGAACATCTTTGACCACATCTATACAACTTCTATGGTTCCTACATTTAAGAGAATTATGAAAATAAGAAGTATTAGAATCACCCATAGCAAGCCATTCCACCTTGGAATTCTGTTTCAGAAAAGATTCTTCATCCAGGATAGCTTCATTAAAATGCTTCAAACATTCACTCCTTATTTCGTAACACAACATTGGAAGGATCTTTATCAATAGCTGTTTGTATTTCATCCAATTCCACTCGTAGTCTATCAACCCGCTTGTTCAAATTGCCCTGCTTATATAGTAAGCTTCGTAGGGGATGCTTAAGCTGTTTAATCTTTTTAACCACTCGAAATTAATTAACACCTTGAACCTCAAACTTCCATGCATTTTCAACAATATCACTATATTCAATTTTATTCACCAGAAAATCCGCGATTTAAATGGTTTAGCCCGAGGTCTAGAGACATTAGGTAGTTTCAAGACACAAGGCGAATGATTTGACACCCTATAAGGTTGAAAAATTGCACATGAAGCTGGAAACAAATCTGTGAAAAAGATGTTACCCATAATACGGTCGATTTTCTTAAGAATTTCCACTCCTTTTTTGGCTTTTGGTTCCACGTGTAGTGTAAACCCATACTAATAATATCAAACATTTCAATCATTTCTACACATTCTTTAAACTTCCGCATGCCAATACTAATAGTTAAAGAACCAGAAAAACTATCTTCCAAGTTTAAGGAAGAATTGAAATCACCAAGCATAACCCGTGGTCGATTTCCAACAAATCCCTTATGCATACATAGATTCTGCCATAAGTCTCTACAGTTTTTGTAGTAATTGTCCGCATAAACAAAGCAACAGAACATTTCTTTCTTATCAATTTTGTAAATTACCTGAACATGCATTACTTGGTCCGTTTGAGAAAGGACCATGACATCAACAATATCAGAGTTCCATCCTAGAAAAATACGAGTTCCCTTACAACAGAGCCCCGCATTAGAAGTCCAAATCTCAAGATTTACAACAGAGTTTTCCAATGACTAATACAGCCGAATTAGACTTCCCTTTTTGAATCAGCCATCCTACAATATCCTCCCTTTTGAATCATCAATAGATGGATTGGTATATGGTGGAGCCTGAGACTGTGAGGTCTTGGGTTCAAATCCTGGTGTGAGCAAAATGCTCCCAGGAATGGAGACAGGGGTTTTCCCAGTATGGGTTTCCTTTGGAATTGGAGTTGGGTATATGAAGAGGCATGTCGCTGAGCCTAAATTTACCATTCAAATATATATATATACATTATAAATTTCATCTAGTTCCTGGTTTTTCTTTATTATCTTTTCTTGCTCAACCCGTTCTTCTTCCCTTCACATTTCCAATACCGGTTCTTTTTCGCCACTACCATAACAAAAAAGTAGGTAATACGAGTTTTTTGTAGCAAGTGGTGTCTTGGATGAACTAGTTTCTCCATGATTTTCTTTGGGTTTCACTACTGGTCTATATATGAAATTAGTCTTTTGCTTTTGGATAGGAATTCCCTGTTTTGGAGTCTTCTCTCTCCCTTTAACCAACTGAAATCAATCATTATCCATCTTTGGAGGGGTTGTTTTGGGTGGCTTCTTCACAGCCTTTGGGCATTGTGAGATTGAATGACCGAAACACTACAAAGTGAACATCTAGGAAGTTTCCATTCATATTCAACCTTAATATTTTCCTTGGTGAATCCCTCCCCAACCAGATTAGGAATAGCCACTACTATATTGACTTTAAACTCATGTTCAACACTCAACTCAACCAATGCTCTTGCGTAACTAAATCTACCCCATGACTCGATACATATAGTTGTAGTGTATGAATCAAGCTGTTTCGGGTCCCCTACTTTTAGAAAGCAGCATACTTAATCCATTATCCGTATAGGCAACCATTAGGACATCATATAATTTAGTTCGTACCTGAATTGTTTTTATATCCGATTTCTTTAAAGTAACATTTGGGGTCCAAACACTCAAAATAATAGGAGCACTTCTTATCATCCACGGACCATTTTCTAAGACATGATCCATCCTCTCCTATGTCCGAAATTTAACGAAAAAGAATCCATTTGAGTTCATCATGACTCGAATTAAACCATGTTTAAGCCATACATTCTTAACAAAATTCTCGACTACCGGAAATGCAACTCTTTTACCTAGGAAGTATCCGTATAATGTATTATCAAAACTTTTTTGTACCTCTTTTATCGACTCCACTGGTAGTAACACATCGGCATCCTCAATCCCCTCAGTTGGCACAAGCTTTCTCAGCATTCATAACCGCAACAAAAATGAGACCTTGGGTTGTTCACCATCTTCTTGTACAACTTTCAATTTCTCATTAGGTTGTGAATTTTGGTCAGCATCCACATCCTTTCTAGCCATATCATTCTGATCCTCCATTGTTTGTTGTTTCCCTACATCAAGAGTAACATGCATTCCTTTCACATACCCAAATCAAAGCCATCCCCATTGTCCAATTTCTGTACAGATGCAACAGCAGAGAACATAGCTGTATTAGAAGGAGCTTCAAGATTGATTGATGACTCACTAGGAGTTTGACCGGTAGAGAGACTACCACCTGATGTCGTCATATTGGATTTATTCTCGCCAGAAACCTACCTTGTTCACGTGAAACCGGCTTAGGGTTTTTCAGAATGCTACGGACAGGAATTCTTTTGCCATCAACGCTTTTAACTTTCGAAGCCACACCAGCAGGGGCCTGACTCGTTTTAAAATTAACATTAGCACCTCTTTCCATACCAGGTTATTCCATGCAAATAATAAATCACGATCAACAATTGAAGAAACTAAATGAATAACAAAAGAAGAAAACCCTAACCCTAAAGACAAAAACCCAAATATGTAAATCAACCCCCTTAATCAATTAACCAGCCTTACTGATCTAGCTGGACTAAACTAGTTAGCCGCGATCACTAGCCAAGTAATTAATCAGAAAAAAGAGATGACAAAAATTAGGGTTTGACGACCGTAAAAAAGAAAAGAAGAAACCCTAAGAAACGTAAAATCCTGCCAAAAGCAATGAACTAGATATGATTAGATCACCAAAAGATATACAATGATCACACATAGCAACCATAATCAGCTAGAAGATTCGAAAAGTAAGGCACGAGAGTAGCTGGTCGTAAATCGCCATAGGGAGAAAGAGGGAAGCCTCAAAATCGGGGTCGTAATACTCTATTTTGATTTTAATATTTGTTGTCTTTGTCGCCACATATACACAAGTACTCAGTGCAAATTGGGCATTGGGAATATTCTTGTATGTGAATCAAGTGTATTCTCTTTGCGATACGTGAGTATTGACCTACGAACCGGTGGGCTTGATCTTTAAAGACGATCTTTAATAGTCACCAAATATCTTAATTTTGATGCTTTGTCAATTGTAAGAGTGTAGCTAAACTTGGGTCACACAGAGGCGAAAATAATCTAAGTGGACATTACTAGGTTACTCTACATGGAGACTGTCCTTGGGCGGGGTTTGCTGAAAGTGTCTATAACCATAGGAAAAACTGGACAGACCGAGTGTTTAAGAGGACAAATATGCCGGTAATCGTCTTGAATCAGTTCATATATGATAATAATGGAAAAATGCTTCTTTTACAGACTAATGTAATTGCCTCATCTGATCTCTTCCGCTGAAACTAGTCTCCCAGTACCTGTTAACTATACAGTATTAAGCATGCATGTACATAAGATTCATTAGATTAATTTAAATATGAAGTTATGTGACTTATTTTATAACAATTATGCTTTGTATTGTGTATTATTAATAATAGGGTTTTGTTGCACGAGAAACATTGCTACGTAGAGTATCTAGTTTCTAGGAGGACTCAACTGCATTTTTATTGAACACCGAATAAGTCTGTGTTGTGATAGGAATGAAGTGTAATCTAAGACAAAATTTATGTGTGTTTAGTACACCTTAGATTAGGTCTTACTTGTAAATTGAACGAAAGGTTAAGTTAAGTACTTATGGTTTCAATCAAAAAAGGTCAAACAGAGTCAACTTTGATGTGTTTGATATTTTTTGTTTATTTGCAATTGCTTTAATTAATTGAATAGGAGAATGCTTAATTTGTGTGTTAACATGATAATTGCTTAGATTCTAATCTTTAGGGGGAGAATATTTGTTTGTTATCTGTTTATGTGTTTTTGAATTCATTATCTATATTTGAGATTAACTCATCATATTCTATGTGAATTTATGTTGTGTAGATCTCACAAGTTTGTTTGAGTGTGCAGATTAATTAATTTAACATAGATGTGTGTCAACCATGAAGATAAAGTATCTTTTAAGTGTACGACAAGTTGAGTCTATCTAGTCTAGAATAGAGACCACTCAAACTTGTAAGTCGAGCAGGGTATACTTACACACCGAGAACTCACAAAAGTTCAAACGGAGATGAAAATGAAGATTAACAGTTTGTTTATTTATTTATCCAAATTTATTTCTTTAAATTTTCATTATATTTGAATTTTTATGTAATTTATGCTTTGAGTGTTGTGTAGGATCAGAACAAATTTACAAAGTCAGACGTTGTACATTACGTACTCACTATGTCAGTAAACGTTAAATACTTAACGATTGTACTTTATAAGTTTAGTAAATGATGACAAATTAATGATTGTACATTGTAAGTTCATTTATGTAATGAAAATTTTTGAGAATTCCTAGAGGTAAAATATTAATAATAGTGATAATTGAATTAGTTTCAGTATCTATCTTATTGTGGTCTCTAACGAAATTTTCGTTAATTATAGTGGTTCAAGAAAATTATGTGTGAATTTTCAAGTGTTAATCAAGTTTATAAAGTTTGACTTTTTGGAAAGTCAAAGATCATTTGTTTCGAAAAATATGAGTGTTTTGCTAAGTGGGCTAAATATGCATTTTTTTTTTTGCCAAGTGGGCTTAATTTGTGTATTTCGCCAAGTGGACTTAATTTGCATCTTATACTGATTGGGCCTCTTTTGCGTGGTTGTACATTTGCATGTTATATGTGGGTATAAAAGTCTAACTTATACGCATTATTATCATTTTCAAATCCATTTGCGTGTTCTGTCAAAAACCCTTCTAGTTTGCGTGTTTGTGCACACCATTTTCGATTCACTAGACTTGATCTTTCTTGTGCTTAAAGAACACAAGAAACACTTCCCCTAACTCTATTCTGACATAGGTATATGATTAACATGATTTCTAGATGCATATCTCACGATTTATGGTCAATTTTTTAGGGGTTTTATTTTCGAGACAAAATCACTAAATAGGATTGTGAATATGGGTTGGATGAAGAAATGTAACCTAAAAACTGATAAATCAGACATATACAAACCTATGCGTACAATATTTAAGAGTGTTTTTTTTTTTTTTTCCTTTTAAGGCTGTTAATATCAAATATCTCCAATGTTCTTTCTCTGGTCAACTTGCAAACCAAGAGGACTTCTCTCTCTCTGGGTATGGCAATTCTATGCTTCTAAATCGTTCTCCCTTATTTCATGTTTTCCTAGCTGAAGATGGTGAGTGTTCGTAATTATTGAATCTTCTTGATCTTCTGATTGCGTTTCTTTTAGTGTTTTTTGTTTAGGTTGCATGTAAATTAGGTTTTTCGTATCTTCGTCTCTTGATTTTTTGATTGCATACAAGAATTGTGATCGCGGCTAACGTGTTTAGTGGAGCTAGATCTTTTTCGATTCTGTTAGCTGATTAAGGGGGGCTGATTTTTTGCAGATTAGGGTATTCCTAGGGTTAGGGTTTCTGTTTTTGTTGATGATGGGTATTCTGATCGTTCTTGCATACCCGATGCTATGTTCATTTGTTGTTTGTTAACCTGTGTTCGTTGCATATACGACAACCCTTTTGCTGCTTGGATATCCGTTACAAGTATTCATGTGTCCAATATAAGAGTAACCATAATAGTTCAACAAGAAATCCATGTAGCTCATAGTTAAAATAGTCTATCACAATATAGTAATAAAACATATTTACCATAACTAAACAGAAATAGATTTGTTTAAAACTTAATTTTGATTTCGGATTTATGCATTGTAATGACTGTTATTTTGGATTTCATTTATTGTTGTAATGATATTTGATAATTAACACCGAATTTTACAAAAGTTTAATTGCCTCTACTACTTATGACGCTGTTTCGCGAACAAGTATTTGAAATCCATAAATTTAAGAGAAAAGTGTTACAACACGCGATGTGTCGCACATGAAATCTATGCGGCGCACAAATGAGTTTAAGGTCGATATTATTTAGGTAGAAACTTGAAAATGGGGTGCTTGAAATCTGTGCAACGCATTCTAGGCTGTTCATCATCCAAAACAGGTTTTTACACGAAAATCAACCAACCTATAAGCCAAATCGAGTCTCCAAATTTTACCACAACTGAAATCAAGCATAACCATACATCAAAAACAACTCTTTTAACAAAGCCACTTTCAAAATCGTTAGATCCTTTTGAAAACAATAAACCAAACTAAACATCAACCAATCCAAAGATTTGAAAGAAAAAAAAATCTAAAATGGATGATGAACACTTTAAGCCAAAGAAAATTCTTGCACTTTTGGTGATGATTATTATTATAACACAATTTACTAGCATGAGTGGGTGGGACCATTAGGCACACTAGCACACACAATTGCACATTATTCACTATCCACTAGCTAGCTAGTCACAACCTTACCGTACCATAATTAAATACGCAAATGTCTACCATTACAATTTACGCTAAGGAACACCTAACGTTAACTCGATATATTAAATATAATAATTGTTCAATTACAAAATTAACAAAAGTCTAACGAGTCAAAACTACAAGTGTTACAAACATCTGAAGATAGTCGGTAAAGTGATTAAAGAGAACGATAAGATAAAGGCTTTCGAATTACGCACCTGAAGAATAATACCATTCCCATGATAGATATTGAGGTATACATCGAATGTTTAGTGTGGGAATAAATTCCATTGTTATAAAATACATTGATTGATTGGATAGATGCCAATATGAGTTCACATATCTGGTACTCAACTACTCACAGCATATACAACTTCGAATATTGTTGCTACATTAAAGCAATTGTACTGCATGGGGAGTTAGGATTTAAAGGTAGCATTACCTATTTGGTTAGAAGTATATAAAACCAAGATTAAATAATGTTTCTCAAAGATAACAATGTATTCTTACGTTGTTGGCAATACGATTTATCCACTTGAAAGCCTTTTTAATTGACGAAAGATTTATAAATTTTCATGGCCGATAAAGTCATAAAACCATAAAAGCCTAATGAAAAAAATATCTAATCTAACAAAAGTTATGCCAATTTATAGTCTTCTAGATTTGAGAATATTGAGTATGGATTTGACGTAATATTCATCGAAAGGTAAATATATACCTTTTCCTTCCCTCTTTTAAGTATTGCAGGTTAACTGAAATGCACTATTCATAGGGATATAATGATTTTGGTGATTTTTATTCTTAGAAATAAAATGCATACACGAGCTTATATACTTTCGCATTAAGACAATTTAATCCTTTTGGGTTTTAATACTTGAAGTCCTTTGGGGTTACAAGGGATTAACAATTTCAACATAACTTTTCCATGTACTTTTAATAAGCGCATATAAATTTATCAATGTGTGTTGTAATTTTGTAGCATATTTCACGTAAGTTTTTTTATAAAAGAGAAAAAGATAGAAAATGAATTGATATAATTTTTCTTAATGGTTTTAGTCGAAAATTATTTCTCCCATACTTAGATGATTTAGAATGATTCAATTTATTCTATTCTTATCTCATCGCTTCTTTTCTTCTTGCATTTAACATATACCTCAAGAACATAAGGGATTGAACTTTTTTTTATATTAAAAAAAAAAAAAACCTACAACAAAAACTAACCTTGTTTAGTTGTTAAGGCCTGAGGTTTCTTTATATATTAAAAACAAAACCCTCCTAAGTATTATGATATGATTTGATAATTATTATTGATCAAAAAAGGGCTTTAAATAGCCAATTACAACTTGTTCACTAAAAAAGAAATAACCATTAGGAAACTATGATATACGAAAATAAATAAAAGATACACTCTAATAATTTATATTAGGTAACTTCCTTAATACCTCCTCAAGATGGCGGTCCCATCAGTAACGCCCAACTTGGATCTAAACTTGAGAAATGGACCTTTAAAGAGTGGTTTGGTTAACGCATATGCTGGTTGATCAACTTAATGAATGTGAAGAACTTTCAGTTTTCCCGCGGTTACGGGCTCACGTACAAAGTGATAGTCAAGTGATACATGTTTCATCCTTGAGTGGTAGACAGGATTAGCACACAAGTAAGTAGCTTTAGTATTGTCACAGAAGAGCGTTGGAGTAGAAGAAAGTGGCATAGCAAGTTTTGTAAGTAAGTGTCAAATCCAAATGACTTCAGCAGCGACATATGCAAGAGCTTTATATTCCGCTTCCGTGGAGGACCTTGAGACAGACTTCTAACGAGAAGACCACCAAGAGATAATATTGGAGCCCAGATAAACTAAGTAAGTTGAAACACCCACCATCATTGGTGCCACCCCAGTCCGAGTCAGCAAAAGTAGAGAGTGACAAAGACGATCCACGGTTGAGAAATAGACCATGATAAATGGTACCCTTAAGGTAGTGTAAAACTCTTTTGAGAGATTGAAGATGCTTTTGAGAGGGTGAATGCATGAATTGTGACAATCGATTTCAGCAAAGGAGATGTTCGGACGAGTAAAAGCAAGATACTGAATTGAACCAACGATCTTGCGATATGAAGTGATATCACATGGTGGAGAACCATCAGACATTGATAACACTTCAAAGGATCCAAAAGCAGATCAGCAATGTGACGGTGTTGAGACAAAAAAGGCCTTGTGGTGATTTTTCATGCGACTCTAAAATTTGATTTGCCTTTAATTCGTGATGATCTGATCTTGTTTTAACATTGATCTTTCCTCTGATTATGGGTTAATTAGGTTTATGTATTATTTGATCATCGTTTAGGGTTAGGGTTTCCTTTTAGTTTTCTTTCACAAATCTGATCTTTATTTTTGCATGGTGTTTCATGGGGGTAGTGTATGCTTTCTGTTTCGTTTTTCTGTCTCTGTTGAATAAGAGATGGATCCATTAATTTTAGTATTAGTGATACTTTCAATTCTGTTAAACGAATGGAGAAGAAAGGAGGAGGTGGTTCTACTATTCCTCCGGTCAGAATTCTCAAACGATCAGAAATTTTAGGTGGTGGAGATGGGGACTTAAACCCTAAATCACCATTAAAAGAACCTGATCAAGATCCTGCAATGAAGGTTACGACTAAGGGAGATGTTGGCTTAAAGAAACCAGGTTCGTATGCTGCAGCTATGGCTAGTGATGCCTCTATTAAACCAATGGCAGGTAAGAAAGCTAATTTCGTTTAATGAATGTTGATTCTGATATTGAAGGGGCAGATGTAGTGTTACCAATTGATTCAATCAGAGAAGTTACGTCTAGATTTGCTAACTCATTGTATGGATATTTTTTGGGTGATATAGACTTGCCTTTCCGATTGTTGAAAATTATGTTAAAAACACTTGGGCCAAATTTGGGTTAAAACGTGTTATGATGAATGATGCTGGATTTTTCTTTTATCAATTTCGCTCGAAGTATGGTATGGATCAGGTATTAGAAAGGGGTCCTTGGATGATTCGTTCAACTCCTATTTTTCTTAATGAATGGAAACCGAATACCTCATTGTCAAAACAAGAGATTACTTCAGTTCCGATTTGCGTTAAGTTGTACGATGTTCCTTTGGTTGCATATACGGAGGATGGATTGAGTATGACTTCTTCAAAGCTGGGCAAACCGATTCTACAAGATTCATACACAAGCCAGATGTGTTTTGCCTCTTGGGGAAGACATAGTTATGCAAGGGCGTTAATTAAACTCGATGCTGAATTTATGATGTGAGATAAGCTGGTTATTGCAATTCCGAATGTTAATGGTGATGGGTTCTCTAAAGAAACCATTTCTATAGAATACGAATGGAAGCCGCCACATTGCTCTCATTCCAAAATTTCTGGGCACGCAGAAACTGTTTGTCCGATAAGGCCTAAACCTCAAAAGGAGATAATTAAGGATGAGGGATTCACTACTGTTGTGCGTAAAAAAGGGAAGGGGATACAGGTTGAAAAAAGGGGCAATGTTGTTATTGGTCTTCGATTAAACAAGCCTAAACCGTCATTTTATTACCGTCCAAAACAGAATGTAAATGAGGCTTCAACTTCTACCGCTCATGGTGGCAGTCAAAAGCCACCAGCTTCGGCTTCTGAAAGTGAGGAGCACAATTTGGATAATGCTCGTGTGGAAACTAGTAATAAATATTCAGCCCTTGGTGTTGATGATGTTTCGTGTTTGAAGCATGGAACTGATGTTAGAGATGTACATGATGGAATTTGGAAGAAGCGAAAACTGATGGGAATCAAGACACTAGGCGTGACTTAAAAACTAAAAATGTTGATTCTGATTGTGACTTTGATGATGTGGAAAATGTATATGATGAAACTGGAGATGATATTGGGTCGAAAGAGAGTAAGCTAAAAATGCTAATTCTGATTGTGACTTTGATAATTTGGAAAATGTCTATGATGAAACTGGAGATGATATTGGGTCGAAAGAGAGTAAGGGGCAAGCACTCCCGGTATCAATGTGTCAAATGTATAATATAGCCTCTTGGAATATTAGGGGTTTGAACCAAACCCCTAAACAAAATGAGGTTCGGCAAGTCATTTCTGATAACCAGTTATGTGTCTGTGCTATTCTTGAATCTCATATCTCTCCTGCAAAGGGTGCTGATGCAGAAATGACCCTGAGTCATTTCCGCATAACTACTCGGCTCGTGTTTTTATTAAATGAAGTTCAGCAAGCAACAAATTACACTTGGATATCCTTTATTGGAATTAAGCTACTGATGTATATTGATCTTAATGCAAAGTCGAGCACTGAAACTATCCAACCAATCCAAGTGTTGCTGGTCTTAAAGTTCATCGATGATAAGACAAGTTCTGATCAGCAACAACTCTCGCTGAAGCAACCTCAACTGATCACGGCCAGTGAACTGGTCAGTGCCAGATTCAACCAGCAAGTGTCCAAATAAGCAAGCAAAACACTTCAGCGACAAGTCTTCAGTCACTTCATTTCAGTAATGCTACTCGCCAGTGACCAGTTGCAAGCTACCAATTCTCAATCATTGACTTCAGTGGACGATTTCGGTTTGCGCTTAAGCAATAGCTTTTATCAGCAAGTATATGGAACATCAACTAATCCTTCAGCGAGCATCCTTCAGTTACACTTCAGCGAGCATCCACCAGTGAACTTAACAACTATGTTTCAGTTGCACTCCAATAAGTTACTTCAGTCAAAATGCTCCAGATGGAATACTCCAGTGAAGATCCTCCAGATGCATTTCTCCAATGAAGATCCTCCGGATGTATCCTCCAGTGAAGATTCTCCAGATCACTTCTCCAGTGAAGTTTCTCCAAATCAGTTCTCCAGTAAAGATCCTCCAGCTCCAATGACGATCCTCCAGATCCAGGATCCAGTAACATTCCTCCAGAGCCATTCTCCAGTCAAGACCCTTCAGTAAAGCTTACCGGTGAGCGACTCCTGTCCAGATGCACCAAAATAATGTCACCAGTTTCAGTGTAGCGTATTTGTCATCAGTTCACTAGATTCTGGTCCAATGAAAAAGATTCCTCATACGTAGCCTTCATGAGTATATTCAAGAATATTTCAAAGGGTTGTGGATAAAGATGGACAGCTGGATGTGACACCTTCCCTAACGGTTTTCATGTGCCAATTGTGGGGACAATTTCTAAGGGAATAGTTTTAGAAGCTGCACATGCCCTTTTTGTATTGGTTGTCTAAAGTAATGGTGGTCCTTGTTGTTTGTGACAGCTTTTATTTCTTTTATCATTGTATTTCTTTAATTCTAGAAAATAACATTAGTGGTTATAAATAGAGGCTCCTTCCTCATTGTAAGACAGATTATGTTGTTGAATGAAATTAATAGAGTAGCCTCTATTTCTATCCAAAATCTTTATTTACCTTTAGAGATCTTTGATCTTGGTGGTTTTGGGTGATCCCTTTATCTATATTTGTGGTGGTCAGTCCTTTATCAAATATAGTGGTGAGATCTTAAATCTTCGATTCCTTTATTTGTGTTTGTGGTGGCTAGACCTTTATCAAACATAGTGGTGGGTTGGAGTGTTTCCTTTATCCTTGATTCCGGTAGCTTGGCCTTTACGAATCTTGGTGGTGGATTCTTTTATCTATCCCTTTTGTTTATCGTCTTGTTTTGTTGTTTATTTCATAAAATCCAGAAAATACCAAAATAGTAATTTGAGTTGTTGTAAAATTCCGTTGTGCTTGGTTTTTGTGTGATTTACGCATCGGTTTCACATATGTGCTCTAAAATATTTTGGAATTGGAGCTGGACGTCTAATGTTCTCTTGTGTAATAAGGGTTCTCAAATCCTTTTGGGCTGGAATCCCGATTTTGTTGATGTGATGATACTTGCTCAATCTAATCAAGTTATTCACTCGCAGATTATTATAAAGGCTAATCAGAAATTGTTTATGTGTTCTTTTGTATATTCTCATACCAGGTATATTGATAGGCGCCTTCTATGGAAGAATTTATGCACACAATAAAGCCTTTGTTAAAAATGCTCTATGGTGTCTTCTTGGAGATTCTAATGTAGCACTTAATTTGGAAGACTCTACAGTGGGATCATCTGTTGTTGATATTGCTATGAGGGAGTTTCAAGAGTGTGTTGAGGAGCTTAAGGTCTTTGATGTTAACATGCTTGGTTTACATTTTACTTGGAATCAAAAACCAAAAGGTTTTACTGGGACTCTTAAAAAGATTGATCTTATCATGGCAAATTCAGCTTTTCTTGATTGTTTCATTGGGGCCACCACTTTTTTCCAACCATATATAATTTCGGATCTTGCTCCTACGGTACTTCGTCTAACTTTGAAGTCAAAGTTTATACCTAAGTCTTTCAAGTTTTTGAATCTGTTACTTCAAAATAGTAAGTTCAAGGAAGTTATTGCTGATGTTTGGAAGGCTGAGTTCACAGGTTATCCTATGTATTGTCTTGTTCAGAAGTTGAAACTCTCAAAAAAACCGCTCAGAAAGCTTTTATTTGAAAAAGGATATCCATAAAAAGGTTGTCTTGTTGTGGGCTGAAGTTGATGAAATACAATCAGCTCTTGATAAAGATCCTTTAAATCAAGTGCTATGAGAAGAAGAGGCATCCTATTTGCAAGCATATCAAGACGTTGTTCTAGATGAAGAGAGGTTTTTGAAACAAAAGGCGAAAGTAGATTGGCTTCATGTTGGTGACTCTAATTTTGCTTACTTCCATAAGGTTGTTAAAAATCGAGTGGCAAGAAGTAGAATTGACTTGTTGATTGATTCTAGTGGGAATACAATTGACGGCGATGGTATTGTATCTGCTTTTGTGGCACATTACATTAATTTTATTGGACAGCCAGGTGTTGTTTCTTCGTTAAATCTGGATGGCTTATTTTCTTCTCGTTTAAATTCGAATCAAGCAATTGATATGGCTGTTGATATTTCGAATTCAGAAGTAAAGGATGCCATGTTTTCGATGGGTGATGATAAATCACCTGGACCTGATGGTTTTTTTCTGCTGGCTTGTTTAAAGGAGCTTGGGATATTGCGGGTCCAGATGTGATAAATGCTTTCAAGGATTTCTTTTTGCGAGGCAAGCTTCTTAGAGAAATTAATCATACAGTTATTGATGCAGGCATAAATGACCCTGACCCATTTCCACATAAAAGGTTGGTTCGTGTTTTTATTAATTGAAGCTCAGCAATCTAAATTCCCTCTGATTTCTTGTTATTCAAATATACTCGCTGATGACATCAGCACCAAGTACTCCTTGTTATGTGCTGATGAGTTAAGAGGAAACCAGTCCAAAACTATTATACTTACTGAACTGGTGTATGCTGATCTTGATAATAAGTCGAGCACTGAAGTTATGCAACAAAATCAAGTGTTGCTGGTCTTAAAGTTCGTCAGTGATGGAACTAGTTTTGATCAGCAACAAGCCTCGCTGAAACAACTTCAGTTGATCATGACCAGTGAACTAGTCAGCACCAGATGCAACCAGCGAGTGTCCAGATCAGCAAGCAAAACACTTCAGCAACAAGTCTTCAGTAACTTCATTTCATAAGTGCTACTGACCAGTGACCAGTTCTCAGTCATTCACTTCAGTGGCCGATTTCCGTTTGTGTATCTGCAATAACTTTTATCAGCAAGTACCTCGAACAACTAATTCTTTAGGAGCAAGTGGCAGCAAATGTCCACTAATGAAGTTCAACTTTGTTTCAGCAACTACTTGCCAGTGAAACTAGTAAGTGAAGCTTCAACAGTCATTTCAGTAAACCATGTCAGTGACACTTCAGCGTGCATCCTTCAATTACACTCCAATGAGCATCTACCAGTGAACTTACCAATTAAGTTTCAGTTGCACACCAGTTAGATGCTCCAGTCTTCATGCTCCAGATTACGATCCAGTCTAGGCTCCAGTAAAGGTCCTCCAGATCCATTCTCCAGTAAAGGTCCTCTAGATCCATTATCTAGTGAAGTTTCTCCAGATCCATTCTCCAGTCAAGACCATTCAGTGAAGATTGCCAGTGAGCGCCTCCAGTCAAGTTGCTCCAGTAGTATTCCACCAGGTTCACTTCAGTATGTTGTCACCTAGTTACTTTCATCCAATAAGAAGCGGACACATCATAATATTCTAGAAGCTTATTGATAAGAATGGACATGTGGATGTGACACCTTTCCTAACGGTTTGCATGTGCCAATTGTGGGGAACATTTCTAAGGGAATAATTCTAGAAGATGCACATGCCCTTTTTCTATTGGTTGTCTAAAGTAGTGGTGGTCCTTGTTATTTGTGACAGCTTTTTATTTCTTTTATTATTGTATTTCTTAATTTTAGAAAATAGTTTATGTAGCTATAAATAGGGGTTGTATTTCTCATTATAAGGCAGATTATGTTGTTGAATGAAACTAATAGAGCAACCTCTATTTCTTATCCAAAATCTTTATTTACCTTTAGAGATCTTTGATCTTGGTGGTTTGGAGTGATCCCTTTATCTATATTTGTGGTGGTTCGTCCTTTATCAAATATAGTGGTGAGATCTTAAATCTTTGATTCCTTTATCTGTGTTTGTGGTGGCTAGACTTTTATCAAACATAGTGGTGGGTTGAAGTGTTTCCTTTATCCTAGGTTCCGGTGGCTTGGCCTTTACGAATCTTAGTGGTGGATTTTTTTATCTATCCTTTTGTTTATTGTATTGTTTCTTGTTATTTTATAGAATCCAGAAAATACCAAAAATATTTAATTCCATTTTTGTTTAATTTCCGATGTGCTTTAGTTATTGCGTGTTTTACGCATCAGTTATCTCTCTGATTCCAATGTTTTCATCTCCTTCTTGTATTAATGATTATAGACCTATTGCTCTGTGTAATGTCATTTTTAAATGTATCATGAAGATTCTAGCTAATAGGCTCAAGGGGTGTCTAGCGGATCTTATAAGCATCAATCAGTCTGCTTTTGTTCCTGGAAGGCAAATTTCAGATAATATTCTTCTGACGCAGGAGCTAATGCACAATTACCACCTTGATAGAGGCCTTCCTCGAGCTGCTTTTAAGGTAGATATTCAAAAGGCCTATGATACTGTTGATTGGAATTTTCTCAGGTGTATTCTCAAGGGTTTTGGCTTCCATGATCGTATGATCCATTGGATTATGGAGTGTGTTTTGACTCCATCTTACTCGATTTGTATTAATGGTATCACTCATGGTTTCTTTCGTGGTAGAAGAGGTTTAAGACAAGGGGATCCTTTATCTCCTTATCTTTTTACTCTTGATATGGAGATTTTAACTCTGATCTTAAAGCGTAGAGTGAGGGTGGCTGGTGATTTTGGTTTTCATCCGAAATGTGAAGATCAGCAGATTATTAACTTATGCTTCGCTGACGATCTTTTTATCTTTCTCTAGGCTGATATTGCTTCTGTGAAGACTGTTATGGAGTCTTTGGATGATTATAAATCGATATCTAGGTTAGCTCCTAGCTTGCCTAAAAGCACAGCTTTCTTTCGCAATGTTCTTAATCACGTGAAGCTATCTATCCTTAGCATTCTGCCATTTAAAGAGGGTAGACTTCCGGTGAAATACCTTGGTGTTCCTTTGATCTCCTCAAGACTTATGCTACGAGATTGTAAGGTGCTTATTGAAAAAGTGAAGCAAAGGGTTAATGACTGGAAAAATAAATTTCTTTCTTTTGCAGGCTGATTAATTCAATGCTCTCATCTATGCATGTCTATTGGTCTTCTGTTTTTATTCTCTCTAATCGAGTTATTCCTGATATAGAACAGATTCTTCGAGGGTTTCTTTGGAATCAAGGCGCGTTTGAAAAAGGCAAAACTAAAGTGGCTTGGGCGGTCGTTTGTTTACCTAAAGCGGAGGGTGGATTAGGAGTTCGTAAGCTGGAAACTTTTAATATTGCGCTTATGCACTCACATTTGGAGAATTTTGGCTTTAAAGGATTCACTTTGGGTTAAATGGGTGCATTCGTATAAGTTGAAAGGTAAGAGTTTTTGGGAGGTTCAACTTCGGGGTGTTGCCTTATGGAGCTGGAAGAAATTGTTGCATGTTAGACCTATAATTCGTAAGCATTTTTGGCATCAGATTGGTAATGGCAACAATTGTTTTACGTGGTTTGATAATTGGAGTAGGCATGGACCTATATATGACAAACTCTCGCCCAGATTGATTGCTAATGTAGGTTTTACTCTTAATTCTAAAGTTTCGGATATTATTGTTAATGGTGATTGGAGTTGGCCGATTGAATGGTGGACTAGATTTTCGTACATTAGCCCACCTGTTTTGGATCCACTAAAACTTGATGCTGTTAAATGGAAGGACAGAAGTGGTAATATTTGTGATTTCTCGGTTTCAATAGCTTGGCAAGACCTTCGTCCTAGAGCGAATAGGGTTCCTTGGTTCAATATCGTTTGGTTCAATCAATGTAAGCCGAAACATTCATTTATTTTCTAGTTGGCTGTTCTTAGAAAATTGAAGACGCAAGACGTGATTTAGCAATGGAATTTACCTTCGAATATATCTGCTCTTTGCTGTCCTCTATGTGAAAGTCAGCCAGATTCTCATGAGCATTTATTTTTTGAATGCTTATATTCTAAACAGGTTTGGGATTCTGTTCGCATCAAAGCTCAAGTTCAATGTTCTTCTTCTTTATGGAACGAGATTGTGGCTGATGTATTATTGGTAGCTCATCAAAGAATGACGTATTCAGTTGCTTTGAAATTCTTATTAGCGGCTTCGGTGTATTTTATTTGGCAAGAACGCAATGCAAGAATCTTCTCAAATAGAAAACGATCTGCTGTTGAACTAATTGACGTGATTATTTCCAATGTAAGAATGAAGCTGCTCACAATTCGGTTCAAGAAGACAGCAAGAGTGGAAGACTTAAGGATTGCTTGGGATCTTCCATTGCTGACGAATACCGATCAGTGTGTAATTTCTGTGTCGTAATAGTGTAACTCCCGTCATTTTAAAATCTGGATTTTCAAAAAGTTTTGCCTAACGGCGTTTAGAAATGCGGAAAACAGAATCGTTAAAACATAACTAACCCTTAACGGATAGTTCATTTATAAAAGTGGTGTTACAACATACATATCAATAAAATAGTATAAGATAATCCAGGTTTGGCACCAACATAAATGCCAACATAAACAATACATAAGTCATATTAAAAGTAGTCAATCATCATTAAGGCTAACATAATTGACTAGGCGGGGAAACTAAATGTCTTCATAGCAACTACCCGCCTCACCAAGCTAAGTCTTTCACAAGCACAACCTGCTTAACCTGAGGGAACAACGTTTTTCAAAAGAGCATGTGTTAGCTTTAAAAGCTAAGTAAGATAACATGAGTTATAAAAACATTGCCAATTCATTTTATATTAACAAAAACATTTCATAGTTGTTAATATCACATAACCATTACAACACTTTAAGATCACCACATTACTATGGTGTCTTTCACAAAATACTTTAGCAATAGCATATCATCATCATTATAGTAACATGCATAAATTATCACATTAGGATCCATCATAGTCCTAATTGTGCCTAACCTCATAAAGCTTTACTTTTCGTCTTTCTTTTGCTTTCATTCTTTTACTTTCTTTATTTCTTTACTTTTCTTTTGTCTAGACGTAGGCTATGTGACATAAGCCACACATACTTATGGATGTGGGGGTGTATGTAGGCGGCTATAAGACCTTACATGAGATCCTCACACCCGACTTGATGGGTAGACCTTACGGTGGTCCATCGTCGTCGTTGAGGAAAGACAAAGTCAATCCAACTGAGTATACCGTTTGAACTTTGAGCATGTAGTGGTTAGTTACTCCACCCGGATACACTCAACCATAATTATGCCACAGGGAGGTATCTAGATTCCCACACCACGTGACCACGTACACAATAGCTCTGAAGAACTAGCATGGGTTAAGCTTAACACAACTTTACTTATGCTCGAGACTTCTTTATTATATTAGCTTAGGCTACACTTTCACCTAAACTAATCATATATATCTTTCTTTACTTTATATTAGCTTAGACTACACTTTCACCTAAACTAATCACATACATCTTTCTTTACTTTAGGGTCCTTAATCGTGCACGTGTCATGGCAAACCTATAAAAGTTTAGTGACTAGGTGTTCAAGCCATGCAAGAAAGCATATGACATACATACATCATCATATCGTCATCACATTTTTATATTCATATCAACGTATCATTCATAACATCATATCATTATTTCAAAATAACATCATATCGTGATATCACAGTAACATAATATCATCATGTTATATTAGCATCATATCTTTATAGTAACACAACATCTTATCGTATCATATCACCTTATCCTTGCATTCATAAACATTTCATATTATCACATACTTCATTCCATCATATCATCATACATATTTCATTTCATCATAGCATGCTTGATTACCATTCATCATCAATGGTAACCATAATCAATCCCATAGTAACCTCCCAATCATTCCCGAATACATATAAATATACAAACCTTCATTTGGGGGAAGTTAACTTATGAAAACTATGTTTTGTTGTCCCTCATGTGATAAAAACATGTTATCTTATCAATAGAGTATTCAACAATCACAAATGTGTTTACCGTGTTTGACAAGTGTTCCCGAAAACCTATGATAAAAGAAGGATGGAAATATAAGTAAACTAGACACTTAAACGCGCTTAGAAACTTTCTTCAGGCTGATCTCGTCGAGCCAAGGGGTGGTCTCGTGGAGTTCAACCTCCAGAATGTATCAAAGGTGAGACCTGACCACGATCTTGTTAAGCCCACTAGTGTGTCGAGTTCAGGTTCCAGAATTACACCCTTCACTTGCAGGCGACTTTTCGACCTCTAGACTTTTTGACTTTTCGACCTCTAGACGACCATTTGAATCTTGAAGTTGTCTAATGAATGATTTATGACGTTTATAAGATAGGTCTATAGAAATCATCTGAAATTTGAACACTTTTGGAAATTGACACTTTTCGGCCATCTACGGACAAAATCACCAAAAACTTTGTTCATATCGATTCAAGGGGACATATAGACCTTTTCAAAAATATAAGATTTAAATCCCAACTCCTTTAATTGAAAGAAATATTATTTTTGCAATATTAGTAAATTTTTAAATCTAGTAAACCCTTAGTTTTGTAAGCAATTTCTACCATCACACATATACCATGACCTCTACAGTTCATATACACCAAGTTATGACTTAGTTATCCTTATGAAATCATAAATTGATTCATGAAACCATTATACTCATTTTACAATCGATTTGACACCCGAATGACCTAAATCGACTCACAAACGCAATCGAATCCAAATCAAACTTCAAGACCTGATGTGACACTCATATGAAATACATAATTTCATCAAAATATCATCAACATCACGTTTATACCTGTAGGAAATCAATAAACGACCTGAAATCACCGATTCTATCAATAAAATATATTCAATTGATCAAGACCATATATGAATGAATTGAATAGATGAATCTAACCAAAAACCAGTAGGGATTACCATCCTTACCTTAAAGATGATTAGAAATTCGATCTACAAGCGTTTAATCACTCCGATTTAACCCGAAATCAAAGGAATTGAGCAAGGAAGACAAAGGGAAGCACACCTTCAATTACACACACTTAATTCTGGAAACATTTAGGGATTAGGGCTGCCTAATCCCACTCAAAACTGTCCACTCCCTTTCACAGTTACCAAAGTGCCCTTAAATCTAACGACCGTAAAGGCTCAAACTAACGAACCGGGAACTCAAACGACCGATAGAGCACCTTAATTAGTATCCGACAACTATAATAACATCTTATGACAATTAGTAACTAGTTCAAGTATTACATTTATCATTCAAACATCAATAGTTAATTACTTAAGAATTTAAGCAACTAGCAGTGTCAAAGTCAACTAACGGTGTCAAAGTCAACCAACGGTGTCAAAGTCAACTAACGGTCAAAGTCAAAGCAATGATAGAAAAGTTTAGGATGTTATAATTACCTCCCCCTTAAAAGGATTTTGTCCTCAGAATCATTTCGCCACTCCTATATAATTAACTTATCCATATCCTTAACTTTATCATTTCATTTCAAAATTCCCCTGGGTCGTTCTTTGACTTAGCATAGCCAAACTCATTTAGCTTCTTACATAGTCTTTTCTACTTTAACTTTACATTTCAACTGTTTTGTCATTTCTTTAGTTCCATCTTTAAATCAAAACAACTAATCACCTCATTTCTCCAACTGATACGAAAGTGCCCCTGAGTTGTCCTGAACTCAGCTCAGATCGAGTCAGCCTGGACTCAGCTCAGGCCATGATTATGTTTCCCTTGATGGTCCACTTTGGGAAGATGATTGGTGATCCTATCTGCCCCCTAGGATTCACCTTACTTGAGTGGGAAGACTGAAATGTTGGCGGAAGTTCGAAGACCAGCTCACAAATTCGTCCAATCTGGGTCAGCTTGGAAGAAGAGTCAGCTTGGGATGCCCAGTCTAGGTCAGCTTGGGCAGAGTCAGCTTGGAGCAGAATCAACTTGGGATTTTCAAACACTTGTTTGTTTTGATGCTTTCAATAATCAGGTCAAGTCATGTGATTAACACGTGTGTGTGGCTGTTCTAGATGGTTCTGAATAAGGATAAGAATTCAGTTTCATGTTTTTGTATTGTTGTGGTGACACCTGATCGTGGGAGAAGAAGAATACAAGTGGGGACCAGAGAGAGAGCCTCCACTACCCTACAGCTGCAGATTGTGCTCTCCATTCCTATTGGTTGATTAATAACAACCTTGTACTAGTTGTCTAGGGTAGAATATTCTCTATCTCTTGTATTTCCTCTATAAATAAAGGTTGTCTTTCATTGTAAAAAAATCAGAGTGTGTTTATGAAAGTTTGATAGAGCTGAATTCTATTCATTTGAAAATCTTCTTTACATTTATGGATCTTTGATCTTGGTGCTTTGAAGTGATCACTTTATCAGTAATCTTGGTGGCTTTGCCTTTATAGATTATTGTGGTGAGATCTTAAAATCTTCATTACTTTTATTTATAGTAGTGGTGGCTCAGCCTTTATCAAATATAGTGGTGGTTTTGGAGTGTTTCTTGTATTTGATTCTGGTGGTTCAGTCCTTTACGAGTCAAGTATTATAGTCTTATCTATCCTTGTTTGTTTGTTCTTGTTTCAGTTTATTTCCACTGTTTCATTACTGCTGTATTATTTGTTCTTATAGCTAGCTTGGGCGTGTTTTGTTATAAAGTCCAGAAAATTCCTACGAAAATAGTATTTAGTTCCGCTGTGCTTGTGTTTTGTGAGTTGACTCAGTCTGACTTTGAGTATTTCGCCTAAAATTCACATCAGATTGGTATTAGAGCCAGGTTTAAAAAGGTTTCTTAATCTTTTTGTCCTTGGGGTTTTGTTGTTTGTGAGTTGTTCTGAGTTTTCTTGGTAGAAGAATGGCTTTTAAAAGAAATATGACTTAGGAAGAAGCTCATAATCTTAGAAGGGATAGACAGATCGAAGCTCTCCAAGAACAGCTTGGAAGGGTTGTTAATCTGCTAGAAGAAGGTGGTGTGAGGTGAAATAGAGAAGATGTTGTTGTTAGTGAAAGGGGTTCTGGTTCCCAAGACCTTAGTCTTGGATCTGATAGTACTCCTAGATCTTCTAGCGAGTCTGATGCTTCCAGTCAGCCTAGGAGGAGGCATAGGAGGCATAAGGTTGATGTTAAAGATATTAAGGTAGACTCACCAGATTTTGTTGGTTCTTCTAACCCAGAAGATTACTTTGAATAGGTTCAGATTATGGAAAGAATTATGGAAATTAAGGGGTATGACGATAGAAACGGTTTCAAGGTTGCTGTTATGAAGCTGAGTAAGTATGCATCAGCTTGGTATGAAAACATGAAGGGTGAAAGAGAGTATAATGGTAAAAGCAAAGTCAAGACCTAGTCCAACTTGAAGGAGGTTATGAAAAAGCAGTTTGTTCCCCAAGCTTATAAGCAAGAGCTGTATATTCTTATGAACAACTTGAAACAAGGTAGTAAAGAGGTTGTGGAGTATATAAGGGAGTTTGAACAGCTTAAGATCAGAACAAGGGTGAAGGAAGCTGAAGAGCATACTATTGCACGATTCATGGGTGGTCTGAATTCCTTAATTGTTGAGAAGATGGAGTGGCAGCCTGTGTGGACATTCGAAGGTGCTTGCAAGCTGGCCATTCAGCTTGAGAAGCAAATAAAGAAGAAGTCAGCCTACAAGTCCATTCCTAAACCTGTTGTAGCTGCTAATAATCCTATTTTTAAAGAAGTTAATGCTGGAAAAGAAAAGGTTGGAGAAGGGTCTAAGGAGCCTAAGAAGAGATGTTTCAAGTGTCATGGGTATGGACATTTCCAAGCTGAGTGTCACAATCTGAGGGCTCTCACTCTAAAAGAAGTTGAAGAACTGAAGGCTGAAGCTGAGTATGAAGACAAGTGTACTTATGATGAAGATCCTAATGAATAGGAGTTTGCTGAAGCTGATGTTGGTGACATGTTGGTAATTAGAAGAGCAATGCATGCAAATGAAGCTTCTGATTATAAAGCTCAAAGGGAAAACATTTTCCATTCAAGGTGCATTATCAAAGAAAATGTGTGCAGTCTGATTATTGATGGAGGAAGTTGTGCTAATGCTGCATCTACCTATATGGTGGACAAGCTGGGTCTTTCAACTACCAAGCACCTACACCCATACAAACTACAATGGCTCAGCCCAGGCAATGAGGTAAAAGTTAATCGCCAAGTAGTTATTCCTTTTTCTATTGGTGTTGTTTATCAAGATGAAGTTACTGTGATGTTGTTCCTATGGATGCTTGTCATTTACTGTTTGGTAGGCCTTGGTTATATGATAAGTATGTGTACCACAATGGTCACTTAAATACTTACTCTTTGTTTATTAATGGGAAGAAAGTCACACTGACTTCTCTAAGACCCAATGAAACTATTAAAGTTGAATCAAGCACTAAGGCTGACAGTTCTTTATTTATGAGTCAAGCTGATACTGAAAAGGAATTAGAAAGTGGTACTTTTGTTTTACTGTTACTTATGCTTGAAAATGGTGAAGATAAGGAATGTGAAGAAGTCCCTAGTGTAGTTAGACCTTTACTTGCTGAATTTGCTGATGTATTTCCAGGGGAATTACCTGCTGGTTTGCCACCTATTAGAGGGATTGAGCATCAGATTGACTTGATCCCAGGGTCAATTCTTCCTAATAAAGCTGCTTATATATGCTCCCCTAATGAGGCTAATGAGTTACAAAAGCAAGTAGATGAGCTGATTGCTAAAGGATATGTCTGAGCTAGCATGAGTCCTTGTTCTGCTCTAGCTTAATTGGTGTTAAAGAAAGATTGTTCTATGCGTATGTGTGTTGATAGTAGGGCCATCAATAACGTCACTATCAAGTATAGATATCCCATTCCTAGATTGGATGATATGCTTGATGAGTTACATGGGTCTAGTGTATTTTCAAAGATAGATTTGAGAAGTGGCTACCATCAGATCAGAATGAAGGAAGGAGATGACTGGGAAACAACCTTTAAGATTAAAGGTGGGCTGTTTGAATGGCTTGTCATGCCATTTGGACTATCTAATGCACCCAGCACTTTCATGAGATTAATGAATGAAGTGTTGAGGCCTTTTATTGGCAAGTTTGTGGTTGTATACTTTGATGATATCCTGGTTTATTGTCAATCTAAGAAGGAACACCTGGAACATTTGAAAGCTGTGTTTGAGCTGTTAAGAAAAAACCAACTCTATGGCAAGTTAGAAAAATGTAATTTTATGGTTAGTAGTGCTGTATTTTTGGGCTATGTAGTTTCTAAGGAGGGCATTTCTATGGATCCATCCAAGGTTGAAGCAATCAGATCCTGGCCCATTCCTTCTTCTATTACTGAAGTCAGAAAATTTCATGGCTTAGGCTCATTTTATAGAAGGTTTATTAGAGATTTCTCTACAGTTGTTGCTCCTATAACTGACTGTCTAAAGAAAGGGGTGTTCAGTTGGCCTAAGTCATCTCAGGCTGCTTTTGAATCTTTAAAGGAAAAGCTGAGTTTAGCTCTTGTCCTTTCTTTGCCTAATTTTGGTTCACTCTTTGAACTTGAATGTGATGCTAGTGGTGTTGGCATTGGAGCTGTGTTAATACAAGATTGAAAACCAGTTGCTTACTTTAGTGAAAAGCTGAATGGATCCAAGCTGAATTATAGTACTTATGACAAGGAGTTTTATGCCATTATTCGAGCTGTTGATCATTGGTCTCACTACTTAAAACCAAGGCAGTTTGTTTTGTATTCTGATCATGAAGCTCTCAAGTACATTAATGGGCAGCACAAACTGAATCAGAGGCATGCTAAATGGGTTGAATTTCTACATATGTATTCTTTTGCCTCCAAACATAAGACTGGTTCTTCTAATGTTGTTGTTGATGCTCTTTCAAGAAGACATTCTATGCTATCTATTTTGGAGTCCAGGGTTCTTGGATTCTCATTTATCAAAGAATTATATGAAACTGGTCCAGATTTTGGCTCTGTTATTTGTTCATCTCCAAATGAAGCTAAAGGGCCTTATGTTATTTAAGATGGATTTCTGTTCAAGAATGGTAAGCTGTGTATTCCAAAGGGCTCTATTAGAGATTAAACACATGGAGGGGGCTTGGCTGGTCATTTTGGCATTACTAAAACTATGGAAATTCTGGGTGACCATTTTCATTGGCCTTCTATGGTAAAAGACGTACAAGATATAGTCAAGAGATGTTCTACTTGTCAGCAAGCTAAGTCTACTTTTCACAAGGGTTTGTATACCCCTCTTCCAGTTCCTAATCAGCCTTGGGAAGATCTGAGTATGGATTTTATTGTTGCTCTACCTAGGACTCAGCGTGGCAAAGATTCTATTATGGTGGTGGTTGATAGATTCTCAAAGATGGCTCATTTCATTCCTTGACACACTACTAATGATGCCACCAAAGTAGCAACTTTATTCTTTCAAGAGATAGTGCGACTTCATGGAATTCCAAAAACTATTGTCTCAGATAGAGATGTAAAGTTTTTGAGTTATTTTTGGAAGATATTGTGGAAGCTGATGGGTACTAAGATGTTATTTAGCACTTCACATCATCCCCAAACTGATGGTCAGACTGAAGTAACAAACGGAACCATTGGGATGCTGCTGAGAACACTAGTGAAGAAGTCTTTGAAGGATTGGGATTTGAAACTTTCTCAAGCTGAGTTTGCTTTCAATCGAGCTCCTAATTATTCTACTGGAAAATCTCCTTTGGAAATCTGTTATGGTGCGAATCCTCTAACACCCATAGACATGATTCCTTTTTCTATTGAGCTAAAAGTTTGTGTCGAAGCTGAAAGTAGGGCTAAGGAGATAAAGAAACTACATGAACAAGTCAAAGCCAGAATTGAGAAGGTAACTGCTGATTACAAGGCTAAGGCAAACAAAAAGAGAAGACAACCTACTTTTACACCAGGATATCTGGTTTGGATACACCTCAGAAAGGAAAGATTCCCTTCAAAGAGAAAGAGCAAGTTGGTTCCTAGAGCTGAAGTTCCATTCAAGGTGTTGGAAAGATGTGGAGAAAGTGCCTACAAAGTGGAGCTGCCTGGAGATACCACAGTCTCAAGTACATTTAATGTTGGTGATCTGATGCCATACCTAGGGGATGATTATCTTGAGGACTTGACGACAAGTCCAAATTTAGAGGGGGGGGGATGATACGAAATTGCCCCTGAGTTGTCCTGATCTCAGCTCAGACCGAGTCAGCCTGGACTCAGCTCAGGCCATGATGATGTTTTCTTCGATGGCCCACTTTGGGAAGACGATTGGTGATCCTATCTGCCCCCTAGGATTCACCTTACTTAAGTGGGAAGACTGAAATGTTGGGGGAAGTTTTAAGATCAGCTCGCAAATTCGTCCAATCTGGGTCAGCTTGGAAGAAGAGTTAGCTTGGAACGCCCAGTCTGGGTCAGCTTGGGCAGAGTCAGCTTGGAGCAGAATGAGCTTGGGATTTTAAAACACTTATCTGTTTTGATGCTTCCAATAATCAGGTCAAGTCATGCGATTAACACGTGTGTGTGGCTGTTCTAGATGGTTCTGAATAAGGATAAGAATTCAGTTTCATGTTTTTGTATTGTGGTGGTGACACCTGATCGTGGGAGAAGAAGAATACAAGTGGGGACCAGAGAGAGAACCTCCACTACCCTACAGCTTCAAATTGTGCTCTCCATTCCTATTGGTTGATTAATAACAACGTTGTACTAGTTGTCTAGGGTAGAATATTCCTTGTCTCTTGTATTTCTTCTATAAATAGAGGTTGTCTTTCATTGTAAAAAAATCAGAGTGTATTTATGAAAGTTTGATAGAGCTGAATTCTATTCATTTGAAAATCTTCTTTACCTTTATGGATCTTTGATCTTGGTGGTTTGAAGTAATCCCTTTATCAATAATCTTGGTGGCTTTGCCTTTATAGATTATTGTGGTGAGATCTTAAGATCTTCATTACTTTTATCTATATTTGTGGTGGCTCAGCCTTTATCAAATATAGTGGTGATTTTGGAGTGTTTCTTGTATTTGATTCTGGTGGTTCAGTCCTTTACGAGTCAAGTATTAGACTCTTATCTATCCTTGTTTAGGTTCTTGTTTCAGATTATTTCCATTGTTTTATTACTGCTGTATTATTTGTTCTTGGGTAAAAGGGATTACCTTGTTTAAGCTTTTATACCAACAACAATATAAACAATACAAACCAGGTAATGTGGCATAGTACCACATTAGTTTCCTTCCAGAACAGGCTGTGGAGGGTTTATCAAGCTAAAGTAGCAAAAGAATAAGAACCAAATACAACCAGCAATACTAGTGCAAAAATATAACTATACTAAGCCATCCTATGCGCCAATGTCCAATAAGAGTGATCTTGGCACTTTCCAATCTTCTAGCAGTTTTTTCAACTTTTCTCCACCTTTAAACTTTATAGTCACTAACCGTAACCGAACTGTATCAACAATAGCTTTGATTAATTGCTCTGGAGGACGCTGATTGTTAGTGAACATGCGGTTATTTCTCTCTTGCCAAACAAAGTAGACGGTAGCAGCCAATGCAAGTCTAGCAATCACACTAGTAGCTGAATTGCTTTTAGAAAGAGGAAGCAAGATCGCCAAAATATCCTCCCATCGTTGAGAAGAGTTCGCCAAGCTTGCTAGCAGCTTTTTCAACTTTTCTCCACCTTTAAACTTTATAGTCACTAACCGTAACCGAACTGTATCAACAATAGCTTTGATTAATTGCTCTGGAGGACGCTGATTGTTAGTGAACATGCGGTTATATCTCTTTTGCCAAACAAAGTAGACGGTAGCAGCCAATGCAAGTCTACCAATCACACTAGTAGCTGAATTGCTTTTAGAAAGAGGAAGCAAGATCGCCAAAATATCCTCCCATCGTTGTATTATTTGTTCTTATAGTCAGCTTGGGCTTGTTTTGTTATAAAATCCAGAAAATTCCAACAAAAATAGTTTTTAATTCCGTTGTGCTTGTGTTTTGTGAGTTGACCCAGTCTATTTCGCCTAAAATTCACATCACCAACCTTCATAAGTAGTACACACATTACATTCAGCGAATACTATTCTTTCGGCGGATAAGACCTTCCGACACATATCCTTATTAACTTGCTACTATGACTCACATGTTTCAGACTCACCATAACTTTCGATGCATGACATATTCCTCCATAGAGTCTTATGGTTAGACCATAATACCCACTTTGTTCGTAATAAGCTTTCTTTGCTCACCATAAAACCTTCAGTCAATTTTTGAGCTAATGAGAACACTTCTTTAACGATTCCAACTTTATGAACTATTATCTTCATGATCTTTGGCTCCACAATTTTCCTTTCAATAACATGTTGTATCATGAAGTGACATCCAATGCCTCTAATGAATGATTTATGACGTTAGGTCTGCAGATTTCGTCCGAAATTCGACCACTTTTGGAAATCGACACTTTTCGGCCATCTATGGACAAAATCACCAGAAACTTTGTTCATATCGATTCAAGGGGACACATAGACCTTTTCAAAAATATAATATTCATCTCCTAACTAGGTAAATATCCATGTTCGTAGTTGAAGGGCATGATTCATGACATAAAGAAAGTAATAACTAATAAAAAAATAGTATACTAGTTGTTGCTACCCAGTTCTAGTTACTACCCCGCCATTGCTACACACGTTGTACTACAATGTTCAAGAGTGACATTTGAATGTTTTATTAGATGGAATTGTTCATGTTAATTTTGTAAATACTAGGAGCAGATTATTGTTCACTGAAATGAGGCACATGATAAAAGGCAAAACCATCGAAACCGAATAGAGATGATTAAAGATGCAAATGAGTTGTGCATAACTTATAACTCAGTGGTTGAGCATCAGCTTTACATGCTGGAGGTCTCGAGTTCGAGACATAAGAAAGACATTTCAAGAAATTTCATGAGTAAAGGGTGAAGCGATTCAGGGTTTTTGGGAACTACATGTAATACGAGTGAACTGCCTACTCCAGGGTTGTTTGCGATGGAGGGTAGTCCTCAAAAAGATTTACATATGGTCAAACATGTAACGGATAATGAAATAAAAGAAGAAATGTTTCTATTGTTGAAATATGGTTTCGGGACCTTATGGGTTCTCATCAGTGTTTCCTAAGAATACTTAGGCAATTGTGGCCAGGGATGTGTGTTACGCTGTCAAATATTTCTTTCAGAATGGGTGTCTTTTGACATAACTCAACTATACGATACTTGCTTTAATTCCGAAGTTTCCTACTTCCTCCATAGTTAATGACTATAGACCAATAATAATGTTGTCTATATATGTATTAGTAAGATCCTTACTAATACAATCAAGGAAGGTCTTCATGATATTGTAAGTATTAATCAATCTGCTTTTACATCAGGTGGACGAATATCTGATAATATTTTACTTACTCAAGAGTTGATGCATGGTTATCACCGAGATAATGGTCCACCATGTTGTGCTTCAAGGTGGACATTCA
This sequence comes from Erigeron canadensis, assembly GCF_010389155.1. Lineage (NCBI taxonomy): Eukaryota > Viridiplantae > Streptophyta > Magnoliopsida > Asterales > Asteraceae > Erigeron > Erigeron canadensis. Next base: position 99,075 of record NW_025215693.1, on the reverse strand, counting down.
GAAAGCCTACAATACAATTGATTAGTAGTTTTTAAATGCTATACTCTACGAATTTGGTTTTCGTAACAGGATGGTTGAATGTATAATCACTTGTGTTTATATAACTTCTCTCTCTTTTGTGATCAATGGTAATTTGTATGACTACTTCAAAGGTAAGAGTGGACTGCACCAAGGTGATCCCATTTCACCATATCTTTTTACACTAGTTATAGTAGTACTAACTCTCTTATTGAAGCAATCCATCCATATTTCTTGTTGGGTCAAAAATTGACCAGGTATGATTTGTTCAGAAATAGTTGAAGTTCAGTAAAAAATACATGTATAGAATTCTGAAGTCATTCTGAATAAGTTCACTGAAGCTTCACTTCAGTTCAGATCAGCACAAATGGAAAGCATTCATTCTGAAGTTGAAGACTGAAGTCTGAAGAAAGAGAATCGTCTCATAAGCAAAGCCCATAGAAGATTCTACCTGATCTAAGACGGAATCATCTCAGTGTAAAGTACGTACAACACTTTACACTGATTACGAGGAAGCTTTTTTACTTTATCTCTCTTTATCCAGTTATTAACATAACACCTGGTAAAGTGATAGATTAAGTAAAATGTTGGGAATAAAGTGTGAAACGTCACATCAAATGACTTTCACACTTAACCTTAACACACACTTTTAAGGAATTAATTTGAAATCCTTAAAATGTGTCCCAACCAAGTATTGTACGGCCAAGTCCACATCAGCATGGACTTTGTCTATAAATACAAGGCTTCTCACAACTTGCAAAATATTAGAACTTTTGACATTGCAACTTGTGAGATATACATGTACTCTAAGTAATTCTTACGAGTATTTCCAAGTTAATTAGATCACTTATATTTCAAGGTTGTTAAGATATTTTCACACTTGTGATTATCTTTGTTCCGCAACAACCTCTGTATTTGTTTATATCAATAAATAAAATACATTGAAAAGTACATCGTGTCTTAATGTCACATACTTGATTATATATATTATTTATATAGTTTCAGCTCTTTTAGTTTCTCGCAATTTACTTTCAGTTATTTACTTTATTGTTAATATCCATATCTGTATCGCACTCTGAACTAGTCTTATTACAGGTTAGAGTTGCTTGCCAGTCGGGTTAGTCATCTAATTGGGACTCACATTTGGTATCAGAGCAGAAGGTTTGAATTATCAAACCTAGATCTGTTGTGATGGCTGGCCAAGTTAACAATGAAGGCCCTAATCCTAACACTAATGCTAATGCTAATAATCCACCCCTTGTTATCAACAACAATATAACTTTGCATAATGTCCCTGTACACTTTCCAAACAATCATGTTCCCAAATTTGATGGGAATAGTGAAAACTTCATTACATGGAAGACATGTATGCTTAAGTATATTGCTAGTGTAGAAAGACATTTGACCACCATTTTAAAAGAAGGACCCCATGTTCCCATGAATGCCTCCACTATAGTTAGAAACCCCGATGGAACTCCTAGGATGTCACCCAAGGAGAAGGATCATTGGTCTGAAGAAGATTATAGGCTGGTAGATCTTGATACTATGCTTTAGAATATGATCTTATATGCAGTTCCTGAAACTCTTATGCCCAGACTCATTTTCCTTGAAAACTCTAAATTAATGTGGGAGGAACTGATGGCTCAGTTTGAAGGCACAAATGAGACAATTGTCACAAGAAAAGTTTTTTTAAACAAGAAATATGAAGCTTTCTATGCATTACCAAATGAAACTTTAACTCAGACTTATATCAGATTTACAAATTTGGTTAATCAACTAAAAGCTTTGGGTATTAACAAAGATATTTTACCTTCAAAATGGAAAAACTTAATTTTAGTTTTGAGACAAGGCAAAACCTTGCACATCCATACTCTTGCCTCCCTATATGGAGCCTTTAGATACACTGAAGAAAACAAAGCTGAGAGAGTTGTGGCTGAGCAAGATGTCAAAAATCATGCTTCAACAAGTTCTGGTGGGGTTTAGTATTCCGAGCCACATGGAACGCTTTGCTATCTTCTGAGAGTGACAACACTGAGTCAGTGAATAAGATAGTAGCCGATTTAATGAAAATTGGTATTACTTATTATGTAACACATGAATATGATGAGGATGACAATGATGATCTGGTTGCCATGCTGGCTAAAATGTTCAATCATTTTAATGCCAAATATAATCGGTCTAGCAAACCATTTGCTTCCAGCGATTCTGTTGGTAAGTCTAATCTTGAATGCTTTAAGTGTGGAAAGAAAGGATATTTTATGAAGGAATGCAGATCTAGTCAACTCTCCTCATCACAATCTGGTCCTAACCATTCTATTTTTCAGAAATCTGATGAGAATGATAAGGCTAAGTACAAGAAACTGAAAGCCCATATAGCTCTCATGGCTCAAGAAAATTCCAACAACGATAGCTGCATGGTTGCTGATTCTGAAAAGTGGGAAGATTCTGATGAATCATCTAATGATGAAGTCTCGATAAGGGACATGTGTTTCATGGATAGAGAAGACCAAGGTCATTTGGTCAAATATGATATTGAATCTGGTCGATGGGTGGACATAATAATGAAAAAGGTTAGTGATTTTGGTTTTGAAAGTAATGAGGAACACAAACTAGACCTTTTAGTTCTTTTAGAGGCTGACATTTCTTATGTCGAAACTGTGTTCAGAAAGTTTTAAAATGTTTGAAAATAATACTTCTGAACTGAATGCCAGTCAATTAAGGAATTGATAGATGTTCAGTTGGCTTTGAAAAGTTATCAATCTATGGTTGCTAAACTTGAATTGGAAAAAGAAGAACTGAGAATCATTCTAGAAAAGGAACAAAAAATAATTAAATCTTGGATGAAATCACCAAACCCAGATACTGCTATTAAAAACACTTTTGCAAATCAAAGAGTAGGATATGAATCTGGTGATCTTCACTTAACATCTATAATCACTTATTTAGATGCACTTCCAAAACAAATGATGGTTTATTTTAAAATTATTCAAAGTAATTTTGATCGCATTTGACAACCGTATTAAATTCACCTCATCACACATAAATGCATGATGGTTGACAACCCACAAAAACTACCCACTCACACTTTTTATCTTCCCAAGGTAACAAAACCATCATTTAGTTTGAAAGGTCATGCCACGTAGGATAAAAGATAAATATCCAAATAAAAGGTTTGCTTACATGGCACGCACTAATATCAAGTATTCATAGTATTATGACAGACATACCATGACTCATGTCAGTGCATCTGGAGGATAAGGCCAGTGAAGATATGCATTGATGGTACACTGGAGGGATACTCCAGTAATGTACCAACAAAAAGGCAGCCTCAAACATGCACATCAACTAATACAGACAAATGAGAGGGACACATTTTCAAGATAACCGAAGTTATCTCAAACGTGCACATCAACCTATCCAAGTACTAGTGAGAGGGACACATTTACAAGGTTCCTACCAGTGATATTTTCAGAAAATTTGTCCTGTGAGAAAATAAATTAATAAATTCCCCTTGAAATTAAAAACATTTTAAAGACAAAAATATATGATCTGAGTCTTGCCCCTGAAATGGTGATCCATAAATCTATTAATACAAAGATAGTATCACATAGGCGTTCGATAGCTAAGCTGACATAGATTTATAAATCTGGTAATCAAAGAACCCTGCCAGTGTCACAAAGGCGTTCATAACAAGGTTCCAGATTAAGGGTTCAACATTCCCAACTCTTTTTTTTGATAAGGCTGTCACCCCTGATGATTTCATATAACAACACAAAAAATAACGTACAAGTAATGTGACTGAATGTCACATCCGTTCATAGCTTGACATGCCAAGCGTATGTTATCAAGCATAAATAGCAAAGAAGATAAAACAAGATGTAAACTACCACCAAGATTCGTAAAGGCCAGGCCACCAGAATCAAGGATAAAGGAAACACTCCAACTCACCACTATGTTTGATAAAGATCTAGCCACCACAAACACAGATAAAGGAATCGAAGATTTAAGATCTCACCACTATATTTGATAAAGGACGAACCACCACAAATATAGATAAAGGGATCACTCCAAACCACCAAGATCAAAGATCTCTAAAGGTAGATGAAGATTTTGTATAAGAAATAGAGGTTGCTCTATCAATTTCATTCAACAAAATAATTTGTCTTTACAAAGAGAAATACAACCCCTATTTATAGCCACATAAACTATTTCCTTAGAGTTATCGAAATAATAATAAAATAATCTAAAAGCTGTCATTTGCAAAGGACAACCACTAATTTATTAGCCAATGGGAAATCGACAGAAAAAGCTTCCTTTGTTGTCACTCATTCCTTTGTTGTCATCTTCTTTGGACAGCTGTTATAACACTTTATTAAGGTAACTGGAAAAACTGAAATCTGGACTTCCACTGAAGAGACGTACATCTGGAGTATCCATCTAGAGACTAAAACTGGTCAGTGGAGAGCTTCAGTGGAGACTTTCTCAGATGGTCTTCTAAGGGTGGTATCTGGAGCTTCTTGCCACTGGAGAAGTGTTACAGCTGGAGGCTGAGCTTGTTCAGTGAACACTTGTCTGAAATGGGCTATAGCTGGCAGAATTAGCATGGCTTGCTCAGATGGCATCAAGGGCTCAGAATTCTGCAGCAGCTCATAAATGGACTTCATTTCATAATCTTCTTTCCCTCAGAAATTATGGTCACTTCAGTTGATCTGCTCATCTCACTGGCAACGGTTAGTTCACGCATCAAGTACAAACCAAGTAATATGGCTAAATGCCATATTAGTTTCATATACGACATGTCGTATAGGTTTTTCTAGCTAAACTTAGCAATACAATGAAAATAAATAAAAGACAACTTGCCCACTCTAGCAAGAAACAGAACAGTACGTCGTAAGATAAAATAGCAGATCACGTCGCTATAGGCAAGTAATCAGAATCCGCAAGCATAACTTTCGGGACTTCCCAATCTTCTAGCAATCTTTCAGCATCAAGGTCACTTCAGTTGATCTGCTCAGCTCACAGGCAACGGTCAGTTCAGCGAATCTGGTCATTTCTGCATCATTCTCCCGTTTTGAAAAAGGACTTGTCCTCAAGTCCTCTAGGTACTCATCCTCCAGATAAGGCATCAGATCACCAATATTAAAAGTACTGGAAACTGCCATATCTCTAGGTAGCTCAACTGTGTAAGCATTATCACCATATCTTGTTGATGAATTTTCTTGATCTCTCTTGCTCTGGTCTCAGCTTCAATACTTGCTTTTGGTTCAACTGAAAATGGAATCAAATCGATAGGAGTCAGTGGATTGACACCATAACAAACTTCAAATGGGGATTTACTGGTGGAATAATTAGGAGCTCTGTTGAAGGCAAACTCAGCATGCGCTAGCTTCAGATCCCAATCTTTTAACGTCTTCTTCACCAGTATTCTCAACAGCATACCAATTGTTCTATTTGTGACTTTAGTCTGTCCATCAGTCTAAGGATGATGAGACGTACTGAACATTAATCTGGTACCCATCAATCTCCATAATGACTTCCAAAAATAACTTAGAAGTTTCACATCTCTATCTGACACAATGGTCTTTGGATTTCCATGTAGACGAACAATTTCTTTGAAAAATAAGTTAGCCACTGCTGAAGCATCATTTGTAGAATTGCAAGGAATAAAATGAGCCATCTTTGAAAAACGATCAACAACCACCATTATTGAATCTTTTCCCCCTTGAGTTCTGGGCAGTGCAACAATAAAATCCATGCTAAGATCTTCCCATAGTTGACTTAGAACTGGAAGAGGAGTATACAAACCCTTGTGAAAAGTTGCGTTCGCCTGGTAATAAGTTGGACAACGACTGATGATATTCTAAACATCCTTCAGTAAACTCGACCAGTAGAAGTGTTCAGTGAGGATCTCTCTAGTCTTGTTAATGCCAAAATGGCCAGCCAAACCTCCTCCATGTGCCTCCCTTATTAGTAAATCTCTGATGGAACCTCTTGGAATACACAACTTACCATTTTTAAACAAGAAATCATCCTGAACAACATATGGTCCTTTCTGGTGAGCTTCAATGAGACAATCAGAAAAGTATGGATCAGCAGCATACAACTCCTTAATGAAAGAAAATCCAAGAACTCTTGCTTCCAGAATTGATAGCAACGAGTATCTTCTAGAAAGTGCATCAGCAACAACATTTGCTACTCCAGCTTTATGTTTAGAAACAAACGAATAAGACTGCAAAAATTCCACCCATTTTGCATGTCCGGCATTAAGCTTGTGTTGACCATTAATAAACTTTAGTGCTTCATGATCAGAAAATAAGAAAAACTGTTTAGGCTTCAGATAATGTGACCAGTGAGTGATAGCACAAATCATGGCATAAAATTCTTTGTCTAATGCTACACATCAGTTTTGAGCCATTAAGTTTTTCACTAAAATATGCCACTGGGTGCCCTGCTTGTACCAGAACTGCACCAATACCCACACCACGGGCGTCACACTCTAACTCAAACAACCGATCAAAATCTGGCAAAGATAGAACTGGAGCTGAACTGAGCTTTTCCTTCAATGACTAGAAGGCTAACTGGGCTGAACTTGGCGAGTCAAACACACCTTTCTTCAGACAATCAGTAATTGGAGCCACAACTGTCGAAAAATTCTTGATAAATCTTCTATAAAAAGATGTCAGTCCATGAAAAATTTGTACTTCAGTGATGGTAGTATGAACTGGCCATGATCTGATGGCTTCTACCTTGGAAGGATCCATGGAAATACCTTTTTTTGACACCCCATAACCAAGGAAAATTACACTTTCAACCATAAAATCACATTTCTCCAGTTTGCCATACAACTGGTATTTTCTCAGTAATTCAAATACACTTCTTAAATGATTAACATGTTCAGCTTCAGATTTCGAATATACAAGAATATCATCAAAGTAAACGACAACAATAAACTGACCAATAAGTGGTCTGAGAACTTCATTCATTAACCTCATAAAAGTACTGGGAACATTAGATAAACCAAAAGACATTACTAACCATTCATAAAGGCCTCCTTTAATTTTAAAAGCAGTCTTCCACTCATCTCCATCTTTCATTCGAATCTGGTGATAACCACTTCCGAGATCAAATTTTTAAAACACACTAGAGCCATGTAACTCATCAAGCATATCATCCAATCTGGGAATGAGATATCTATACTTAATAGTTATAATATCTATGGCTCTACTGTCAACACACATTCTCATCGAACCATCTTTCTTTGGGACCAGGAGAGCTGGGACTGACCAAGGACTCATACTTGCTCTCACATAACCCTTAACAACCAATTCATCAACCTGCCTTTGCAATTCTTTTGCTTCAGTTGGTGAACATCGATAAGCAGCTTTGTTAGGAAGAACTTAACCTGGAACCAGGTCAATCTGGTGTTCTATACCTCTAACTGGCGGCAAACCTTCAGGTAAGTTTCTGGGAAAACATCAGTGAATTCCTCCAGTAGAGACTTCAGGACACTGGGGACTCCAGTGAACTCCTTGTCTTCAGTACGTTCAAGCACAAGTAACATCATAACTGGAGATCCTCCAGTTAACTCTTCCTCAACTTTAGTTTGGGACATAAATAAAGACTTGCTGGGTTGGTCTATCTTATTAACTTTCAGTGACTCGTTGGGTTTCAGAGAAGTCAGAGTGACCTTCTTACCACTTACAAACAATGAATAAGAATTTGCACGACCATTATGAAATACATAATTGTCAAATAACCATGGTCTACCCAACAAAATATGACAAGCATCCATTGGAACAACATCACAAATAATTTTATCTTCATAAACAGATCCAATGGAAAAAGGAATAGTAACTTGTCGATTGACATTTACCTCAGATCCTTCACTGAGCCATTGCAACTTGCATGGACGAGGGTGTTTTGTAGTAGGTAACTCCAGTTTTTCTACCATGTAAGTTAAAGCAGCATTAGCACAACTTCCACCATCAATGATCAGATCACATACCTTGTATTTAACAGTACATCTAGAATGGAAGATATTTTCTCTCTGGGCAGTATCAGTTAGAACTTCATTAGCATGCATCACTCTTCTGACTACCGGCATTTCTCCAACATATGTTTCTTCACTTTCATCATCATCGTACACTGGTTCACCTTCTTCAGTGTCAACATCTGGTAAGCTTTCAATCTCCTTAGCAGTGAGTGCTCGCTGGTTGGGGCACTATGCTTGGAAGTGACCAAAACCATGACACTTAAAGCATTTTCTTCCAACTAGCTCTTTTGATCCTCCAGTTTCTTCCTCCTTGCCTCTGAAGGACTGTGGACCTGTTGCACTGGGCTTCAGAACTGGTTCATTGGAACTGGATGAAACCTTAGTGAAAGGTTTGTACTGGACTTTCTTCTTCGGTTGCTTCTCAATCTGGAGAGCCAACTTGCAAGCTTCTTCGTACGTCCAGATGGGCTGCAACTCTATCTTTTCTGAAATGGTAGTATTCAACCCACCAATGAATCTGGCGTAGTATGCTCTTCAGTTTCCTTCACACCAGTTCGAGTCTTCATATGCTCGAATTCTCTGATATACTCCACAACCTCTTTTGTACCTTGCTTCAGATTATTCATCAGAAGATACTGATCTTGCTTGTACGACTAGGGAACAAATCTCTTCTGCATAACTTCTTTCAGCTTGGACCAGGTCTTAAATTTGCTTTTACCCTTATATTCTCTTTCAGATTTCATATTGTCATACCAGGATGAAGCATACTTTTCAACCAATGGCAACTTTAAAACTCTTTTTATCATCATAACCCTTTTTTTCCATTATTCTATCCATAACCTGAACCCATTCAAAGAATTCTTCTGGGTTAGAAGAACTAATGAAATCTGGTGTATCTATTTAGATATCTTTCGTGTCATGAACCTTATGTCTCATCAGAATCACTAGAAGATCTGGGTGTATCATCAGATCTCTCACTAGAACCTTGAGACCCATCATCTCTTTCATCTACAACACGTTCTCTATTTAATCTTAAACCACCATCTTCTAATAGATTAATAACTTTACCAAGTGTTACTTGTAGATCTTCAATCTGTCTATCTCTTCTAGCATTATGAGCTTCTTCTAATGTCATATTTCTTCTAAAAGCCATTAATATTCAACAAAATAACACCAACAGATCTAATCTGACCCAACAAACCAAACAACAACCAAGGACTAAAAGATTAAGAAACCTTTTTGAAAACCTGGATCTGATACCAAATTTGATGCGTAAATCACGCAAAAACCAAGCACAACGAAATTTTACAGCAACTCAAATTACTATTTTGGTATTTTCTGGATTTTATAAAATAAACAACAAAACAAGACGATATATAAAAGGAATAGATAAAAGAATCCACCACCAAGATTCGTAAAGGCCAAGCCACCGGAATCAAGGATAAATGAAACACTCCAACCCACCACTATGTTTGATAAAGGTCTAGCCACCACAAACACAGATAAAGGAATCGAAGATTTAAGATCTCACCACTATATTTGATAAAGGACGAACCACTACAAATATAGATAAAGGGATCCCTCCAAACCACCAAGATCAAAGATCTCCAAAGGTAGATGAAGATTTTGGATAAGAAATAGAGGTTGCTCTATCAATTTCATTCAACAACATAATCTGCCTTTACAAAGAGAAATACAACCCCTATTTATAGCCACATAAACTATTTCCTATGAGTTATCGAAATAATAATAAAATAATCTAAAAGTCGTCATGTGCAAAGGACAACCACTAATTTATTAGCCAATGAGAAATGGACAGAAAAAGCTTCTATAAAGATTCCTTTTGCTAGAGGGCCCACAAACCGTTAGAAATAATGTGGGCACTCATTCCTTTGTTGTCATCTTTTTTGGACAGCTGTCATCCTTCCTTTATTGGACCCAACAAGCACGCGCCAGAATACTTTATTAAGGTAACTGGAAAAACTGAAATCCGAACTTCCACTGGAGACGTACATCTGGAGTATCCATCTAGAGACTAGAACTGGTCATTGGAGAGCTTCAGTGGACTGGAGCACTTCAGTAGAGACTTTCTCTGATGGTCTTCTGAGGGTGGTATCTGGAGCTTCTTGCCACTAGAGAAGTGTTACAACTGGAGGCTGAGCTTGTTCAATGAACACTTGTCTGAAATGAGCTATCGCTGGCAGAATTAGCATAGCTTACTCAGATGGCATCAAGGGCTCAGAATTATGCACCAACACATAAATGGACTTCATTTCAGAATCTTCTTTTCCCTCAGAAATTATGGTCACTTCAGTTGATCTGCTCAGCTCACTGGAAACAGTCAGTTCAGCGAATCTGGTCATTTCCGCATCAGTACTGCTATTGATGTTGTTGGTATAAAAGTTTAAGCGGGGTAACCCTTTACCCATATAAATCATGATCAGTTTACATAGGCATTTCATCAAACACTTTGAATACAATACCGAAATCAAGAGATTACCTTAGAAACTGATTATCTGAAAGACAGAATGTGTTAGATTAGGAATCACGACCAAGAATTAAACACATCCAACCGTTTTATTACTACGAATGTTGACTTGAAAGGATTGATTGATGAATATGATTGTAAGCGATTACGCTTTGATAGAAAATGATTGATATTTGAATATGGAAGTAAATGAAATCAACCCGCCGATTTTTCTTTTTATAAATCAAATATGGGTCGCGGGTCCGAGTATACCCCGCGTGTCTCATGGACGACTCAATAGTTTTGGCTAAACTCATTTTGGGCTGAAATTTTTTGGAGTTTTATCAAATGGGTTAAAATGAATTAAAAAAAATTAATAATAATAAAAAAAGAAAGATAAAAAATATATAAAATAAAAATAAAACTAGTTATAAAAAAAAAGAAGTAAAATTAAGGAAAATAGAATCTTTTTGTCCTATATTTTTCAAATTTTGTATTTGGTTTTTCCAATTTTAACAAACATGAAATAACACACATAAAAATCACATGAGAAAATAAAAAAAAAAAGATATAAAATCACACAAATATTTACAAGTTCTCCCTCAACATAAGCATGCAAATATCAAGCAAATTTTACAAACTCCACCTAAAATCATGCATTCTACCATTTTTTTCCCCCTCAAACATTGCATGTAAGATCAAGTAAAACACATCAATGTTTGAAAAAGAAAATGAACATAGAATATATGTCAATAAAGCATTCACGTTTGTAAATCAAGCATATCCAACTTGGTTTTCAAGAAATTAAACCTCTGTTTGTCCAAAGCGATTCGTGAAAAGATCTGCAAGTTGGTAGTCAGTTGGGACAAAATAGAGTTCGATGTTACCTTTTTCGACATGATCCTTAAGAAAATGGTACCGAACATCTATATGTTTTGTCTTGGTATGCTGATCTGGATTACAGGAGATAGCTATAGCACTCTTAGAATCACAATAAATGGGAATCTTGTTGAACTGAATCCATAATCAGTCAACTGAGTCTTCATCCAAAGAACTTGTGAACAGCAGCTAGCTGCAGCAACATATTATGCTTCTGCAGTAGATGTGGACACACAGTTTTGCTTCTTTGAATACCAACTAACCAATCTATCCCCTAAGAACTGTACACTCCCAGAAGTACTCGATCGATCAAGCTTACAAAGTGCATTATCAGCATCCGAATATGTCGTTAACTGAAACCCGCTATCCCTTGGATACTGGAGACCATGGTTCACAGTGCATTTCAGGTAACAGAAAGTTCGTTTGGCTGTCTGGAAATGACTTTCCATTCGATTGGCTTGCTACCTGGCACACATGCATGTAGTGAACAAAATATCCGGGCGACTAGCAGTCAAATACATGAGAGGCCCTAACATACTGCGGTATTGCTTCTAATTAAAAGGTTTTTGATGCGTAAATCACACAAAAACCAAGCACAACGGAATTTTACAACAACTCAAACTACTATTTTGGTATTTTTTGGATTTTATGAAATAAACAACAAAACAAGACAATAAATAAAAGGGATAGATAAAAGAATCCACCAACAAGATTCGTAAAGGCCAAGCCACCGAAATCAAGGATAAAGGAAACACTCCAACCCACCACTATGTTTGCTAAAGGCCTAGCCACCACAAACACAGATAAAGGAATCGAAGATTTAAGTTCTCACCACTATATTTGATAAAGGACGAACCACCACAAATATAGATAAAGGGGTCACTCCAAACCACCAAGATCAAAGATCTCTAAAGCTAAATGAGGATTTTTGATAAGAAATAGAGGTTGCTCTATTAATTTCATTCAACAACATAATCTGTCTTACAATGAGGAATGAGCCTCTATTTATAACCACTAATGCTATTTTCTTGAATTAAAGAAATACATTAATAAAAGAAATAAAAGCCGTAACAAACAAGGACCACCACTACTTTAGACAACCAATAGAAAAAGGGCATGTGCAGCTTCTGGAATTATTCCCTTAGAAATTGTCCCCACAATTGGCACATGCAAACCGTTAGGGAAGGTGTCACATCCAGCTGTCCATCTTTATCCACAACCCTTTGAAATATACTTGAATATACTCATGAAGGCTACGTATGAGGAATCCTTTTCACTAGACCAGAATCTAGTGAACTGATGACAAATATGATGAACTGAAATTGGTGACAGTATTTTGGTGCATCTGGACCAGAGTCACTTACTGGTAAGCTTTACTGAAGGGTCTTAACTAGAGAATGGCTCTGGAGGAATGTTACTGGAGCCTGGATCTAGAGGATCGTCACTAGAGCCTGGAGCAGGAGGATCTAGCTGGAGAAGTGATTTGGAGAAACTTCACTGGAGAAGTGATCTGGAGAATCTTCACTGGAGGATACATCTTGAGGATCTTCATTGGAGAAATGCATCTGGAGGATCTTCACTAGAGTATTCCATCTTGAGCCATTTGACTGGAGTAACTTACTGGAGTGCAACTGAAACATAGTTGTTAAGTTCACTGGTCGATGCTCTCTGAAGTGTAACTGAAGGATGCTCGTTGAATGATTAGTTGATGTTCCAGATACTTGCTGATAAAAGCTATTGCTTAAGCGCAAACCGAAATCGTCCACTGAAGTCAATGACTGAGAATTGGTAGCTTGCAACTGGTCAATGGCGAGTAGCATTACTAAAATGAAGTGACTGAAGACTTGTCGCTGAAGTGTTTTGCTTGCTGATCTGGACACTTGCTGGTTGCATCTGGCGCTGACCAGTTTATTGGCCGTGATCAGTTGAGGTTGCTTCAACGAGAGTTGTTGCTGATCAGAACTTGTCTTATCACCGATGAGCTTTAAGACCAACAACACTTGATTTGGTTGGATAGTTTCAGTTCTTGACTTTGCATTAAGATCAATATACATCATTAGCTTAATTCCAATAAAGGATATCCAAGTGTAATTTGTTGCTTGCTGAACTTCATTTAATAAAAACACGAGCCGAGTAGTTATGCGAAAATGGCTCGGGGTCATTTCTGCATCAGTTTTCCATTAAGATCGGCATTAATCTTTATTCGAGCTTCCATGGGTGTACCAATTGGTTGACAATTCATCATATCAAACTTTTTCAACATGTCAATAATGTACTTACTTTGACGAATGAAAATGCCATTTGACAATTGTTTGACTTGTAGACCTGGGAAAAAGTTTAATTCTGTAACATCCCAAATTTTTAATTAACGGTTGACTTAAGATGTTAAGTCAACACTTCATGTCCGTTAAGTCTCTAAGAGATTTAATGACTATGTATTTAATGTGTTATATGTGTGAGGCTTTAATGCCTTAATGATGTATATGTTAATGTGTTTAATATGCTTAAGATGAGTTTAATGTGTTGTAATTATTCCCAATAGGTGATTTTAGCATAATATGATAGGGGTGAGTTTTGACATAGGTGCAAACTTAAAAACGGGATATGGGGTTAATTAGACCCTAATACCATCACAAATCAGTTTCTTCATCCTTTTTATCAAACCCTAGATGCCCCCTTTTGTCTAATGAGCAATTCTTGACCGATTCATACGTTCCTTTGGTGTTTTGAGTGAGATTTGGTTCATACATTGTGTTCCTTTCGCCATCTACAGGTATTTGAGGTATTCCTTTCATGATTTAATGTTCAATTGATCATTTATATCACCTCATATCTTGTATTGAGGTTTAATTAAGATTCAAATGCATTTGATGGTCTAGTTAGGTCATTTCGGGTGTCAAAACAATTGTAAAGGGAGGCGATCTGTACACCACCTATTTTTTACTGTACTCCACCAAATGTGCTTTGGAGTATTGTACAGTACAATACTATATAGCATGTTTGGTGGTGTACGGTCAAAATCTAGTGGTGTACAAATCAATCTGTGTAATGAATCCATGAATCAATATATGATTTCCATAGTGTAAATTGAATCATATTTTGGGTGTATATGAACTGTAGGTGTCATCGTTAATTTCCATGGATGTTTGATGGTCGAGATCTTTTGTAAAACAAAGTGTTTATAAGGTCTAAACTTTCAGTCATATTGCAAAAAAGTATCTCCTTTATAATAATGAGTTAGCAGATGAATCTTACATTTTTGAAAAGCTTTGTGTCCTATAAATTTGATTTGAACAAAGTTCTTTTTGATTTTGTAAGTCCCCCAGGTCTTACGGAACCGAGATTGACTTAAGGATATGTCGAGATGCGGAATCCCTCAAGATAACCCACGGTTACTATATCTACCTTTTATGATATATATATATCACTATATATATATATCTTTTTGCGTTAATATAAACACCCGTATTTGGTTATATAGTGAAACGGCTCTCCGGACAATCTTTACCAACTAACGTGGCAACCTAAGTCTACAAGTTGTCCAAACCAGGTGTGTGTTTACGGTTCGTGCGTCAGTCGAGAACCCACAAGATCAAACCGTGTGTGTTTCTTGGTTTTGTCTCTCTAGGTTTTTCTCATTTCTCTCTCTTTACTCTTGTTGAAACACGCATACACACACCCTCTATTTATAGGCAAGTGACAAAAACTCTCAAATCCATTGGGTTTGAGTGTTCTCATGTCAATCCCATTAGGGTTTTGGCCTAGTTTGAGAGTTCTTGTGTACAGGCATACTTTTACTTGTTTCCACAGAAACTATCAAACCATTTGAGAGTTCTTATGAATAAGCATACTTTTGCTTGTTCTTTAGAAAGTCTCAAATGACCATTTGAGTGTTCTTTCCACAAGCAAAGTTTTGCTCGTTCCCAAGAATCCTCAAATGACCATTTGAGTATTCTCTCCACATGCAACTAATTGCTAGTTCTTGAGAACACTCAAATAACACTTAGGAATATTTGAGTTAATGTCTTTACCGCTGTCAAGATGCAAAACCGACATTACACTCTGAGTTAATGTCTTTACTGTTGTCAAGACGCAAAAACCGACATAAACTCAATCAATGTTTCTACTGCTGTAAATATACACAGAAACAACATTAGTTGTGACAACGTTTTCTGCTGCTGTAAGTACGCAGCAACAACGTCGTCAATATTACCTATTGGAAGTATATATATTTAAGATAATGTTTCTCCTGTTGTTAATACGCAGAAACACAATTATCTTAACTTCCCTTTAGAAGTACATTAAGTTAATATTTCAACTGCTGTAAAACACAGAAACAATATTAACTTAATGACTCTTTACATGTGATGTCTAGAACCTGCAAAATACAAATAATAAACAAACACATAAACATAAATGGATCCCAATATGATCAACAATATATGCCAAGGTAATATTATTGACAAACGGTAATTACAAGCTAAATTACAAGACTTGGATATATATGAAAATAAGTGTAACACATCTAGATTGCTTTTGTCACCGAGAAAGATGCACTAACAGTCTCCCCCTTGACATTAGCATCTAGATGTGACCTTCAAGTCTTCGTTTGTCATCCTAAGTGTTGGCCAAAAACCCTGTCTTTAGGAACTTCAGGTGTTGCTTCCACTGGAATTCTACTCTTCTTTTCAATCAACTCAGCCATTCCCGACTCTCGATTGGAGTCTAACCCTGATTGATTGTCTACCTCAACCTTGCCCTTTGCATTGGTTGTTTGTAGAAATAGCTCATCTAATCCCTTCTCTTTGGATCAAGTAGATCAAGTAATGCATCAAAGTATGCATACTTATCTTGAGCTGAAGAGACTGATGGATTTTCAAGCATGCTTCCATACTCATCAAAATTGAAGTACGCAACAATGTCGTCCAGGAGTTCACTTCCAACTTCTTCCTCTTTGTTGGTCTGACCCGAATGCCGACTCCTACTCCTTCAGTCAGATGTTCCTGGATACCAGCCACTTCCTCTACGGTTGGTGGATTAGATGAAGGAGCACCAGCTTAGCCGGATTGACCTTGCTGATCTTGCTCCCCCTGAGCTGCATTGACGTTTAAGGTCGGAAATATCTGAATCTCCTTCTATTGTCTGGAACCGCTTGGATCCTCATCCTCATCATTCCTTCGATGATGTTTGAGAGTGCCCTCCTTGCATCCATACTTCTCCCCCTAAGATTCAAGATTTTTGATCTTGTTGTGCAGCTCAGCAGACCTCTTACCTAAGCTCTCGAGATGCTTAGCCTGATCTTTCAGCAATTTGTGGTGCATCCCAACGGAATCAACAATCCCATTAATAGATTTGATTGTTACTTCCTGGGCTTCTTGTAGGTCATACTGGCTATTCTCCACCTCTAGGTGACTTTGTCTTATGAGGTCAGCATCTATTCGGTGTGACTCTTCTTTACCTTTTAGCTTGTTAAACAAGCCTGCAACTAGAGCCCTCATATGCTGAATATCAGCAACTAACTTGGATGCACGTTCTTTGCTAGTTTGAGAAACACCTTGCTGTGAAGAAGTCACCGATGGTCTTGTTGTAGACGGTGGAGTCGTCGACAAAGACAAGATTGGTGTTATTGTAGAGCTGCTAGGTCTTGAAGTCATCAAGACTGGTCTATCTCCAATCTTGATTCCCAAAAGTCTAAGTACCTTGGGAGGTGACTCGTCATCATCTGCACTAACCAGTGATACCACAGCTGGTTTGATGACAGGCAGATTGACATGAACTCGAGGAGTTGATAGTGCTGCTGAACTCGAGGAAGATGCACCTATCAATCCTTTACCTCTACCGTCCGAATGGAGAGGTGATGCGTAAATCACGCGGAAAACTAAGCACATCGGAATCTAAAACGACTATTTTTGGTATTTTCTGATTTTATATGAAAATAAACAACAAGCAAGATAATAAAAGTAAAAATTATAGATAAAGAATCCACCACCAAGACTCGTAAAGGCTAAGCCAACGGAATCAAGGATAAAGGAAACACTGCAACCCACCACTATGTTTGATAAAGGTCTAGCCACCACAAACACAGATAAAGGAATCGAAGATTTAAGACCTCACCACTATATTTGATAAAGAACAAGTCACCACAAATATAGATAAAGGGGCCACTCCAAACCACCAAGATCAAAAATCCATAAAGGCAAATGAAGATTTTGTAAGAAATAGAGGCTGCTCTATTAATTTCATTCAATTCAACATAACTTTAGTTCTTATAAGGAAAATGAGCCCCTGTTTATAGATAACTACCTGCCTAGGAATCATCGAAATTATAATAAAATTAATAAGGAAATAAAATAAATAAAAGGCTGTCACATGGTGGGGACAACCACTAACAAAATGGACCAACAGAAAGAGCACACATAAAACTTCTAGAAATATTCCTTTTGCAGCCGGGCCCACAAACCGTTATGAATAACGTTGTCACACGCCCCTCTTTTTGTCTTTATCACAATTGTCATCCACCTTCTCTTATTGGGTCCACCAGTCACGTGACTTCAAAACCATTCTATTATTTGGAAACTGGAATATAAATCTAGCGCATTCATCTGGAGTGCTTCAATACCACTGGAGTGCTTCAGTGGACTTTACTGGTGCGTCACGGCTTATTGTCACTAAAACTCCCTTCCACTGGAGAAGTGTTATCACTGGACACTGGACTGGTTCAGTGAAGACTTGAATAAATTTGGCCACTGCGGGTAGAATCAACATGGCTTGTTCAGATGGCATCACCAGTTCACTTTCCTTCAGTTCATTTCTATTCTCCAGTTCACTGGTGCCTACCAGTTCATTGAGCCTTGCCATTTCCGCATCAATCTCCTCCTCTGAAAAAGGACTTGTCCTCGAGTCCTCGAGCTACTCATCCTTCAGGTATGGTATCAGATCACCCACATTAAAAGTACTTGAAACTGCTATATCTCCAGGTAACTCAACTTTATAAGCATTTTCGCCAAATTTCTCCAAAATTTTGAAGGGTCCTTCAGCTCTTGGCATCAACTTGTTTTTCCGTCTTGATGGAAATCTTTCTTTTCTCAGATGCACCCAAACAAGATCACCTAGAGCAAAACTGGGTTGTTTTCTAGACGAATAATTGCATAAAACTCTTTTAATGTGACCAGTGATTGATAGCACGAATAATTGCATAAAACTCTTTGTCATAGGTGCTATATTTTAGTTTGGAGCCATTAAGCTTTTCACTAAAATAAGCAACTGGACGCCCTGCCTGCACGAAAACTGCACCAACACCTACTCCACTCGCGTCACATTCTAACTCGAACAACTGATCAAAATCTGGCAAAGATAGAACTGGAGCTGAACTGAGCTTCTCCTTCAGTGATTCGAATGCTAGTTGGGCTGCCTTAGACCAGCCAAAATATGTTTCTCTTCAGACAATCAGTAATAGGAGCCACAATTGTAGAGAAATTCTTAATAAACCTTCTATAAAATGATGCCAGTCCATGAAAACTTCTTACTTTAGTGATAGTAGTAGGAACTGGCCATGATCTGATGGCTTCCACTTTAGAAGGATCCATTGAAATACCTTCTTTTGATACCACATAACTAAGAAATATTACACTTTCCACCAAAAAATCACATTTTTCTAATTTGCCATATAACTGGTGTTTTCTCAGCAATTCAAACACACTTCTTAAATGATCAACATGTTCAGCTTCAAATTTTGAATATACCAGAATGTCATCAAAATAAACAACAAATTTTCCAATAAGTGGCCTGAGAACTTCATTCATTAACCTCATAAAAGTACTGGGAGCATTAGGTAAACCAAAAGGCATTACTAACCATTCATAAAGGCCTCCTTTAATTTTGAAAGCATTCTTCCATTCATCTCCATCTCTCATTCGAATCTGGTGATCGCCACTTCTGAGATCAACTTTAGAAAATACACTGGAACCATGTAATTCATCAAGCATATCATCCAATCTGGGAATGGGATATCTATACTTAATTGTTATATTATTTATGGCCCTGCTATCGACACACATTCTCATTGAACCATCTTTCTTGGGAACCAAAAAAGATGGGACTAAACAAGGACTCATACTTGCTCTCACATAACCTTTAACAACCAACTCATCCACCTGCCTTTGCAATTCCTTTGCTTCAGTTGGTGAACATCTGTAAGCAGCTTTATTTGGAAGGACTGAACCAGGAACCAGGTCAATCTGGTGTTCAATACCTCTTACTGGCGGTAAACCTTCAGGTAGGTCTTCAGGAAAGACATCAGTGAACTCTTTCAGTAGAGACTTCAGGAGACTGGGGACTCTGGTGAACTCCTTGTCTTCAGTACGCTCAAGCACCAGTAACATCATGACTGAAGTACCTCCAGTGAGTTCCTTTTCAACTTTAGTTTGTGACATAAATAAAGACTTACTGGGCTGGTCCTTCTTATTAACTTTTAATAACTCATTGGGTTTCAGAGAAGTCAAAGTGATTTTCTTACCACTTACAAATAATGAATAAGAATTAATGCGACCATTATGAAACACATAATTATCAAACAACCATGGTCTACCCAACAAAATATGACAAACATCCATAGGAAAAACATCACAAACAACTTTATCTTGATAAATAGATCCAATGGAAAAAGGAATGGTAACTTGTCGATTAACTTTTACCTCAGATCCTTCACTAAGCCATTGCAACTTGTAAGGATGGGGATGCTTAACTGTAGGCAATTCCAGTTTTTCCCCCATATAAGTTGAAGCAGCATTAGCACAACTCCGACCGTCAATGATCAAACTACACACCTAGCCTTTAACAGTACATCTGGAATAGAAAATATTTTCTCTCTGGGTAGTGTCAGCTACAACTTCATTAGTATTCATTACCCTTCTTACCACTAGCATCTCTCCAACATCTGCACCTATGCATGTCCCTTCAGTTTCATCTTCATTATACACTGGTTCGTCTTCTTCAGTGCCAACATCTGGTAAGCTTTCAATCTCTTTAGCAGTGAGTGCTAGCTGGTTAGGACACTGTGCCTGGAAGTGACCAAAACCATGACACTTAAAACATTTTTTTCCAACTGGCTCCTTGAATCCTCCAGTTTCCTTTTCTTTGCCTCTGAAGGACTATTGACCAGTTCTACTGGGCTTCAGAACTGGTTGACTAACTGGTTGACTAGAACTGGAAGAAGTCTTAGTAAAAGGCTTGTACTGGACCTTCTTCTTCAGTTGCTTCTCAATCTGGAGAGCCAATTTGCAAGCACCTTCATATGTCCAGATGGGCTGCAATTCTATCTTCTCAGTAATAGACGCATTCAACCCACCAAGGAATCTGGCAATAGTATGTTCTTAAGCTTTTTTCACACCAGTTCGAGTCTTCAATTGCTCGAATTCCCTGATATACTCCACAACTTCTTTTGAGCCTTGCTTCAGATTGTTCATCTGAAGATATTGATCTTGCTTATATGACTGAGGAACAAATATCTTCTGTATAACTTCCTTCAGTTTGAACCAGGTCTTGATTCTGCTTTTCCTTTTATAATTTCTTTCATCTTTCATATTATCATACCAGGATGAAGCATACTTTTTCAACCTAATAATGGCAACCTTAAAACTTTTCTTATCATCATACCCTTTAATCTCCATTATTCTATCCATCACCTGAACCCATTCAAAATAATCTTCAGGATTTGAAGAACCAATAAAATTTGGTGGATCTATTTTAATATCTTTAGTATCATCCTTATGTCTCCTATGCCTTTTTCTAGACTGATTAGACCCATCATTAGAATCACTAGAGGATCTATGAATACTATCAGATCTATCACTAGGATCTAGAGATTCATCATCCCTTTCACCTACAACACGTTCCTTATTGAACCTTAAACCACCATCTTCTAACAGATTAACAACCCTACCAAGTGTTTCTTGTAGATCTTCAATCTGCCTATCTCTCCCAAAATTATGAACTTTTTCTAATGTCATATTTCTTCTATAAGCCATTAATACTTAATAATCAAACTCAACAATAATAGATCTAAACAACAGACAACCAAACAACAAAACCCACAGGAAAAAAAGATTAAGAAACCTTTTTTCAAACCTGGCTCTGATACCAATTTGATGCGTAAATCACGCGGAAAACTAAGCACAGCGGAATTTAAAACGACTATTTTTTGTATTTTCTGATTTTATATGAAAATAACCAACAAGCAAGACAATAAAAGTAAAAATGATAGATAAAGAATCCACCACCAAGAATCGTAAAGGCTAAGCCACTGGAATCAAGGATAAAGGAAACACTCCAACTCACCACTATATTTGATAAAGGTCTAGCCACCACAAACACAGATAAAGGAATCAAAGATTTAAGACCTCACCACTATATTTGATAAAGAACAAGTCACCACAAATATAGATAAAGAGGTCACTCCAAACCACCAAGATCAAAAATCCATAAAGGTAAACGAAGATTTTGTAAGAAATAGAGGCTGCTCTATTAATTTCATTCAATTCAACATAGCTTTAGTTCTTGCAAAGAAAATGAGCCCCTATTTATAGATAAATACCTGCCTAGGAATCATCGAAATTATAATAAAAATAATAAGGAAATAAAATAAATAAAAGACTGGCACATGGTGGGGACAACCACTAACAAAATGGACCAATAGAAAGAGCACACATAAAGCTTCTAGAAATATTCCTTTTGCAGCCGGGCCCACAAACCGTTAGGAATAATGTTGTCACATGCCCCTCTTTTTGTCTTTATCACAACTGTCATCCACCTTCTCTTATTGGGTCCACCAGACACGTGTTATCACTGGAACTCCCTTCCACTGGAGAAGTGTTATCACTGGCGACTAGACTGGTTCAGTGAAGACTTGTCTAAAATGAGCCACTGTTGGTAGAATCAACATGGCTTTTTCAGATGGCATCACCAGTTCACTTTCCTTCAATTCATTTCTATTCTCCAGTTCACTGGTGTCTACCAGTTAATTGAGCCTTGCCATTTCCGCATCAAGAGGTCCTCCAGTATTAGGTTCCGTCAAGTCCTGTGCAGGCTCTTAAACACTCTGTGCTGGCTCATCCAAGTCTCGTCTTGTCTCTTCCACTTCAGAAAAATATGTCTCCGCAATGAGCCCAAGAGACTCATTTACATTAGACATATCAGTGTCCTGACGTTGTCTCTTTTTGCTGAGACTTCGCCCTGACAGAGAGGGATCTTCTTCTTCCACAACTGGCCGGGAATCAACTTCCGCCATGGGGAGATCAATTGCTGCAGACGTACTTCCAGCACCTTGACCTAAGGGTACCCTACCAACAACATTATCTTGACCGTCATCCCTGTTATCATCTCCATCATCATCCCCATTACCTCCTTCTCCTTGGTTAACATCTCCTCCAATGTCATCAGCAACGTCGTCTTGGTTATCTATAACCATATTATCGACGTGCTCTGCACCCAAACCCCTATCGTCAACATCTATGTTGACTTCTTGGTTTTGTGCAAGAAGTTGTTCAGCAACGATCTCAGGATTTGCTTCAGCAGCTTCTTCCTGGACCAACAACACTTGAAGAGCCGTTGCTGCAGCTGGAGGTGGTTGTTTCGGTTGTTGTTGTTGTTGTGGTTGTGGTTGCATCGCTGGTGCAATAGGAGGTTGTGGAGGGATTGGCTATGGAGCAACAGCAAAATCACCTTCAACATCAGAGTCCTCATGCGCAAATCCATTATGTTCTGGAGCAACATAAGCGGGATTAACAAGCGCACCAAAGAGGTTTTTGTCCCTCGGTCGTGCCAGTGGTGGAAGATTTCCACGATATCTAAAACTATCGTTAAAGATACGATTAGGCATCGTCATCACCGATTCCGTGGGACCCTCCGGAACAAGATTGGGTAGTCGAGCATTAATGATCAGCATCACAAACCTTGGATACATCAGAAATCTCTCATCATCCCTTGCCCTTATCTGCCTGCTCATCTAATTAAAGATATAACGAGAGAAACTATAAGGCTTGTTACCAAAGATATCACTTGTGATTGGGTTTCGACATTCAATGAGTCATAACCCGACTTCTTATTGCTCAAAGCAACAAAAATCACATGTAAGAAGAATTTCCACCTGCCCGTCAAATAGTTCTTCTGAAATGTGTTCCGGTTTGCAAGACCGACATACCCCATTCTTTTGAATGCTCCTAATCTAAGTGATTGGGGATATGTGGTTGGACCATTCACTCCTCCCTCTTGGTTTTCAATTCCCAAGTCAAGAATACCAATCAAGTCAGAGGCAGTGAACTGGAAGGTCTGATTGTTCACCCTTTCTTCAATACTTGGGATAGAACCGGGTAACAATCTTGCAGATGCCCAGAATTGACTTAAGAAAGTCAGATAGATAACTGGGTCAGCCGCGAGAACGTGTCTGATTCTTGATTGCTGCAGAAATTCAAGAATCCTAAAAAATCTCCAAGCATTAGCTTGATTCACATCCAAATCAATCAAATAGTTATGATTGTTGTGAAAATGTCTTTCGGCCATCTGCACAAAGATACAAACAACAACCAAACAAACGGTTAGCAACAACAAATATGGTCGAACTTTAAAGCTTTTAACATTTTCAAAAGCCCTTGAAACTCATAGTTTCGTCGGTTCAGAGAATGTTATCAACTTCAATTTATCGACAAATAAATTGAACAATAAAATTCTTAACATTTTCTACGATATCGAAACCATTTGTTTCATAATTTCTCCGAAAACGTCACTAAATTTTATCGAATCAACAGGTCGAAATTAAAACTTTTATAGTTTTCCAAAGTCGCGAAACCATTTGTTTCATAACCTTCCAAAACATTTAATTTTAATAAACGACACTTTGAACTTTATTACAATTTAACAAAAAACCATTTGTTTTACTTAAATTTATAAGTTCAATATTATAAGGCAATTCATACTTTCTAATTTGACTCATTTGAAAATTTCCCATTTTGAAAAGTTTCCCAAGTCCTAGAACAAGCGAATTCCTTATACACACGCATATGGTGTCGAGTTTGACTGGATAGTACATGTGTTGTTTCATATTTTACTTATTTTAAAATTTTTCCAATTTAAAAATTTTACAAGTCATGAAACACGCATATGGAGTAACAACACGCAAATGGTGACAAAACACGCAAATAGTGTATTTTACTCAGAAACGCGCAAATTCTGGAAGTGTTTGAAGATGACTTTCTGGGTTCACAAGAACACGCATATGGTGATGAACACACATATGGTGATGAACACGCATATGGCTGTTCATCTTCTCAAAACACAATCCAGACGATTTGAACCCCAAAACTTCAAAATCTGGTACGATTAGGTTCCTATTAGTCCGATTTAAATATTTATTGGTTCCATTTCTTCATCCATTTCATGTTAATAGTCCCATTTAGTGGTTTTATGTTCAATAAGTGTTAAGGATAGTGTTTCTTGTATCTAAAACACGTAAAGATCAAGTCTTATGAATCGAAAATGTGTGAACAGTGCTCGGATTGGAAATGCGCAAATGTGGAGAGTTTGTGAAGAACACGTAAATGATAAAAAAAAAATGTATCATTAAATGCGTATTTTCCTTCTTTCTTTACTCACACAAACACGCAAACCCTATGCTATCAAAGAAACACGCATATGTGGCCCAATTTGTCAGAACACGCAAATTTAAGTCCACTTGACAGATGCGCATATCTAGCCCTCTTTGCACAACACGCATATGATGTCTACTTGGCTAAACACGCATACGAGACTTTAATAAGTTAAACTCACAAATGCACTTTTACTTGACTAGAACACACAAATTCATCCCTATTGGAAAAATGCGCATATTAAGTCCAAAGTAAAACATGTAAATTATACCCACTTAACAATAATATGAATACTTAACCCATTTTTTATAATTATGCATACAAGTTCACTTGGTACAATTTGCATATAAAGTTAAACTTATTTATCGATTCATGTTAACCTTGACTTAGCACAAGTCAACTTTCACGAACTTGATTTAACACCTTGAAGATTCACACAGAATTTTCTTGAACCTGATATGATTAACGAAAAGAATTCTTTAGAGAACACGATAAAGCCAGATACAAACACCTTTTGTGTAACACCCCGACTTTTAAAAGATAAATAAAACACTAAATTGTATATACTAAAACAAAAGAAATGGATTATTAAACTATATGGAAGTCTTATTTAATAAATCAAATATATAATAGATATAGAATGATGTAGTTAAGTTATTAGAATGCATATATAACTTCATCTAATAAATCAGTATATGAAGTGTAACTATGACATTTATTATGGACTAATTGTGGCTATATAGAAAGCTAAGGGTGTGGAAAGCAACTTCATTATATCTAGAAGATAAGTATATGGATTGAGATTAATCCTCCGTATCACACGCATCATCAGTGTGTGAGGTGTCCTCTGTGTGTGTGTCTCGTATACGTGAGGATGAAAACCAGGGGAAGGGAAAAATTGAAGCTTGCGATGTGATTTTTAAGGTGTTATCAAGTAATAATTAATTCCTAGTTCAAGATTTGATGAGGTAAAATCTCTTTTTTTAATTATTTTAATTAGGATTGATATAAAAACCCCTTTTACATTGAAACTAAGTTTTAGTTAAAACGTTAATTACTATCTTATGTAGTTATGTTAGATGATAACAAAATTATATATTAGAAATTGGGTAAACATTCATGTTAGAAAGACAACAAGTATTTTAAATAAATTATAGTTAAATACCATGGACATATAGATACTTGGAACATGATTACGAGCTTTATGGAAGGAGATGCTTTAAATGAGATGTTAAACAATCTTTAAGTAAACATATACTCTTATTGTATGTCTGTGTATATTGTATTATATGTGTTTGTATATTGTATAGGTGACAAAAGGATGGATTAAGAAGAATAGACCAAGATTTCCACAATTCTGTTAACGGTTTTCAAAAAGGTGAGGAACGGATAGAATAGAATAATAGGTTACTTAATACGGGATCGATCTAGATATCTCTCGTATGGGTATGCCATATGTTGTTTATATTTGAATGCATAAAATTACAAGAAATTATAGAATAGAATAATGGATAGTACTCAGAATGCATATAGACATGTATGAGGGTACGTATCTATTATATATAGAAGGTAATCCCAATGGGATCGATCTAGATATCTCTCATATGGGGTAGGCCACATGATATATGATATATGTACGTTAGAGTACATTTATAGAAGGGATTAGTTTCTTGGAATGTAAGAAACTTTGAACGAATGTCTATAGTAGGAAATAACTAAAGTTATGTATATTGTATGTAAACAACTCGAAATAATGTTTATTGTATGTAAGAATTTCGTTTCAACTAATTAAAATCTGACAAGTAGCACATGTATATGGTAGCCACATATGTTTTCTTACATATAATAAACATTTTTTCAAGTTGCTTACATACAATACACACAACTTTAGTTTTTTCCAACTATAAATATTCGGTCAAAGATAACTAACATTCCAGGAAACTAATCCCTTTATAGAATTATTAGAAAAGGAATTCCTTATATCTTGGAATATGTGTCTGAACAAGACTATGCTCAGAATACATAGGGAAGATATATTTACACATCGTCTACTGTTCATCTACACACTGTTTAAACGCCCGTTTCATAGAGAACTCCCCGTTTTAGTGTTGAACGCCCCGTATAATGTAAAAAGGGGAAAAAAACGTTGTGTAAATAACTCTGCATTTTTGCACTGACATATGACACCCCAGTTTCAAATATATTAAATATATTAACCATCACATATTTAAAACGGTGGATATTTTATATTTTTTTTATAAAAAAGAGTAGAAAACAAAAAGTGTCCATGTGTTTTAACAATTTATCACTTATGATCACTTTTTCTTAATATTTTATAATATCAATTACTTATCAATGTTAACTCCATCAATATGTGTCCCATAATTATCCATATACTATAAAACGGAGAGTATTTTACCCGGCTAATATAATACGGTCTGTGTTAGATAAATGACATAAAAAGCAAATCAATAGGTGTCCCATAATTATCCGTATATTTAAAAACGGGGGTATTGATGGCTGCTAGTCCATATTATATAAAACGACATAAAAAGTAACATTTCTTAATAAAATAAAATCATATAAGTTTGATATGCCACGGGTCAATATGCTTCTCAAAAGGGCCTATTGGGCCTTATGGGTCAAATTATGTTCAACATTTATATAAATGGGTCAAATAGGTTGTATATGCACGTCTTTTACTCGAATGGACCTATTGGGCATTCACACTCGTTTGATATCTCATGGGTTAAATGGGTTGTATGTGCTCGTCTTTCACTCGAATGAGCCTAGTGGGCCAAATTATGTTCATCATTTGTATAAACGGGTCAAATGGATTGTATGTGCTCGTTTTTCAATCGAATGGGTCTATTGGGCCTACATACTCGTTTCATATCTCATGTGAGTCGTGTGTATGTATATATGGATATATGTATTTAAATTCAAAACATCCATATCGTTTGATATCTCATGGGCCAAATGGGTTGTATGTGCTCGTTTTTCACTCGATAGGGCCTAGTGGGCCAAATTATGTTCATCAATTGTATAAACGGATCAAATGGATTATATGTGCTCGTATTTTAATCGAATGGGCCTAGTGGGCCAAATTATGTTCATCAATTTTATAAACGGGTCAAATGGATTATATGTCCTCGTATTTTAATCGAATAGGCCTAGTGGGCCAAATTATGTTCATCAATTGTATAAACGGGTCAAATGTATTATATGTGCTTGTATTTTAATGGAATGGGCCTAGTGGACCAAATTATGTTCATCAATTGTATAAACAGGTCAAATGGATTATATGTGCTCGTCTTTCAATCGAATGAGCCTATTGGTCCTACATACTCGTTTCATATCTCATGTGAGTCGTATGTGTATATATGGATATATGTATGTAATTTTAAAAGATTCATATCATTTGATATCTCATGCGCAAAATGGATTGTATGTGCTCGTCTTACATAAAACAGGGTGTTTTATGTACATAAGTTAGTGGGCCTTCACACATTTGATAGCATTTTTAATTTCAATTATTATAATGATTGACAATAAAGCTAGTGAGTCGTGTGTATGTATATATGGATATATGTATGTAAATTCAAAAGATCCACATTGTTTGATATCTCATGAGCCAAATGGGTTGTATGTGCTCGCCTTACATAAAACGAGGTGTTTTATGTACATAAGTTAGTGTGCCTTCACACAGTTGATAACATTTTTAATTTCAATCGTTATAATGATTGGCAATAAAGCTAGTGAGTCGTGTGTATGTATATATGGATATTTGTATGTAAATTCAAAAGATCCACATCGATTAATATTTGATGGGCCAAATAGGTTGTATGTGCTCGTCTTACATAAAAAGGGATGTTGTATGTAAATAAGTTAGTGGGCCTTCACACATTTGATAACATTTTTAATTTCAATCATTATAATAATGATTGACAATAAAGCTGGTAATGAGAGAGAATCACACAAATTTCTATATAACTCAACTTTTGCTATCATACACATCTATTCGATACTTGGATTTTTTCTCACACTTAAAAACGTACAAAACAGTTTTTTTTATGTAATGTTGAGCATTTTTTTATTTCCACCATTATCATGTTGGACTATTAGTGAATGATGAGAGAATCATACAAATTAAGCTTATATATATCACCTTCTGGTTTCATACACATCTATTAAGTACTTGTATTTTCTCACACCTAAAAATGTGGTTGTATGACAATCTCTTTGGCGACGAACAACCGTATCCACCAGATGTCAACCAGGCAAGTTGCATACTAAATACGTATTTACTACTTATCTATTATTTTCATACGTATATACGTAAAGTGAGTGTGGGTTTTTCACCCAAGTTGGGTGTGTGAAAACACATTCTTAATGTATTAGTAGAATTATTAGGCTATTTGGTTAGGAGGATTTATCATTTCCCTTAAATATTTACATATTTACTACCTGTATTAATTAATACGGTAAGAATTGCTACTACTCTTCCATCACATACTGCTGGTCCCACTCCTCCCCCAGATATGCCTGCTTCTGTTGCTCCACCATCAGGTATTACTCCTCCGCCATCGAGTTTTACTCCTACTCCTAGTACTCCATTTAATCTTTTATTTTGCTTATGATGCTCCACCTGCGACTGTTATTGCTCCACCTCCGAGTCCTGGTCATATTGTTCTACCTCAGTCTTATATTTGTGTGAGTAGTCCCACTCATAGTGATCCACCAACTCCCTATGCTCTACCAGGTTTTGAGCCTGCTTATGATGCTCCACCTCCGAGTCCTAGTCATATTGTTCCACCTCAGTCTTCTACTTGTGTGATCGACCGAATCCCTATGCTCCACCAGGTTTTGAGCCCGTTGTTTCCCCTGCGGGTTTTGAGCCTACTACTCCACTGAGTCCCTATTTTACTACCCACCAAAGAGTCCTGATGATGGACTTCGATGTATTTGATGTTATGCGTACTTTTTAGGACTATTATTGTGATATATTATGATGTGTTATGCGTACCTTTTAGGAACTATGACGATGTGTGTATTATATAATATTTTATGTTTTAATGGCTAGGAACTATGACGATGTGTGTATTATGTAATATTTTATGTATTAATGGCTAGAAACTATAATGATGTGTGTATTATGTAATAAATTATGTTTTAATGGCCAGTTTAATCTGTGTTTAGTTTATTATTTATGGTTTTGTTTTTTTGTTTGGAAAATAATTGTGTTAACAAGTTATTTCCCATAGGTGAAAATGCGAAATGCGACAAAATTCATTTAAGGTATACATTCATAATATCAAACATATCAGGAGGTGGTGCTTAACTAGTAGCAGTAAGAAAAAGAAACCCTAATTCTCTCTCTCTAGTAATGGCGATTTGCTCCCCTTTCTTCCCCGCTTTTCTGATTCGATCTAAACTTACATGCTAAAGCGAATTAGAGCACCTTGTTCTTCTTTATTCTCTGTGTGTAGTCGGGTTTTAATCAGATTGTAGGGTTTTCCTTTTTCCATTTTCTTTCGCCGGCCTTTTTCTCATTTTGGTTTCTTTCGATTAGATAGAGTTGTGGGTTAATCGGTCCTGCGGGAATATACCTAGATATACCTATTACTCTATCTGATTGATGAATCATTATGGGTTAGGGTTTTGCTAGTATTATGGTTTTACGTTCTTTTGGTTTTTCCGTTTTGTTGATCGTTGGAGTTCTTAGGGTTTTCGGTTGCATGGTTTTTTATATGTATGAAGAGAGATAGTTCTTGTAATTTTCAAGAGATTGCTGAGCGTATTAATCGTTTAAAGGCTGGAAACTGTGACCAGCAGGCAAATTTTGGTTCCACCATGTCGGGAAAAAAGAAAAAGGGTGGAAACCCTAAAAAGGCTGATAGCCCAAAATCTAGTAATGCAAAATCTGATGGTGTACCAGTGGTTGATGATGTAGGGGATTTGAAAAGCTGTTCAAGTCCTCCTTCACCACCTAATAATGTGCCGGTGTCAAACAGAAACCCTAATCCTGAGGGTTTTGTTACGGGTGATAATAATGGTGCTAGTGATACGGCTGTAGATGATGGTAAAATTGATTCGAGGTTGAATTCTGGTAATACAAATGTTGACCCTAATGATCGTAATGAGACTACTGTGGAGTCGAGTACAGCGGCTCAAACTTTTCCTGATGATACATGCATGATGAATGAGGGTGATGTGTTCAATGCAATCGATCAAAATACTACAGTACAGGATGAGGTTCCGGTCACTAGCTGTGCTAAAAACAATGGAAAAGAACCTGCTCATGGCGTTCCTAATGATGTGACATGTTAGTAAATGACGATATGATAGGTAAGGTTCCATCATATGCTGCTAAATTAAAACAAGGGTCGGGGAAAAAGGTTGTTAATTTCAGGAAAATTGATGATATGATTGAGAAAAAAGGTGTTGACATTGTGTTACCCAAAGAATCTGTTTGAATAGTTCAGGATAGGTTTGCAAACACTTTATTCGGATATTTCTTAGGAGATCGATTAGCCTATCCAGTTGTCGAGTATTTTGTGAAGAATAATTGGTCAAAGTTTGGATTGCAGAAAGTAATGATGAATACGAATGGTTTTTTCTTCTTTATATTCTCGGAAAGAAAGGGTATGCTTGATGTTCTTGAGGGGGGACCATGAATGATTCGTAATGTTCCAATTTTTCTGAATGTATGGTCACCTAATGTGAGTCTTCAGAAGAAGGATATTAAGGAGATTAAAGTTTGGATCAAGATTCACAATGTTCCTATTGCGGCTTATACGGATGTTGGTCTTAGCATGATTGCTTCTAAACTAGGAACTCCAAAGATGCTTGATAGCTATACGACGGATATGTGTGCTGATTCTTGAGGTAGAAGTAGTTATGCTCGTGCTTTAATTGAAGTATCCGTTGATTCTGATTTTAGGAGTGAACTATTGATTGAGATTCCAAATGTTGACGGTGATGGTTATACTAGGGAGACTATGCGGATTGAGTATGAGTGGAAACCACCAAGGTGTGCCCATTGTTGTGTATTTGGGCATTTATCTAATAATTGTCCAAAAAGTATTCGGCAAAATAAAGTAAAAGTGGTGGTGGACAGTGATGGGTTTACTGAAGTAAAGACTAGGAACAAGGGTACTAACAAAGGTGGCGTTAGCTTGAATAATCAAAAGAAGAAATTTGAATATAGGCCGGTCAATAAGCCAACAGTGAAGACTTATGCAACCTATGCAGAGGCGTCCACAAGTCGAAACCAAGGGAAGGTACCAGGTAAAGAGCAGGCTAATTCAACTTCTGACCCGATATCATCTAGTAATCCGTTTGATGTTTTAAGTGAATTGGATAACACTGCTGAACTAAGTAACAAATGGAACAAGTGCAAATAATGATTATAAAGTTGAAATTGATTCTAAGGGTGATGAAGTTATTGAGATATATAATGAAACTTCAAACTTTATGGCATTTGATAAACATTCGTTGGGTTCTAAAACAGGGGCAAGCACTCCTGATGTAGATGGTTTAAATGGGTAGCATAGCCTCTTGGAATATAAGGGGCTTGAACCGTCCCGTGAAACAACAAGAGGTTCGTGTCATTATTCAAGAATATCAGCTTAATATATGTGCTATTATGGAGACGCATGTGGATATGTCAAATGTTTTTGATGTGTGTAATAAAGTTTGTAACAAGTGGGATTGGTTGTCTAATGGGAATGTTTGCTCAAAGGGTGCAAGGATAATTCTTGGGTGGAACACTGATGTGGTTGATGTTATGTTGCTTTCGCAATCTGATCAGGTTGTTCACGTTCAAGTTTTGTTCAAATCTGATAATAAATCCTTGTTTTGTTCATTTATATATGCAGATAATCACTATAAAAACCGTAGGTTGCTGTGGTCTGATCTTGAAAAACATAAACTGTTTGTTTGAGATAGGCCATGGGCTTTACTTGGAGACATTAATTCAACATTGTTTTTGGAAGATAAGGTGTTTGGCTCGTCTTCTATTACTATCAGTATGCGTGAATTTAAAGAATGTTTGGATTCCATTGAAGTGTTCGACGTGAATTGCTCTGGTTGTCGTTATACATGGACACAGAAACCTAAAAAGGGTGTGGGGATATTGAAGAAAATTAATCAGGTGCTTGGTAATGTGCAATTTATTTCTGACTTTCCGGTTGCTCATGCTATTTTCCTTCCTTATCGAGTTTCAGATCACTCCCCATGTGTTTTGAAGCTACCATCGATTACTCGTACTCAGCCTAAACCATTCAAGTTTGCAAATAATATGGGACATAATATGTTTCGTCTAGTAAAAAGGTTGCAGTCTCTAAAAAAACCATTCCGTAAGTTGCTGTTTAACCAAGGTAATTTACATACTAAAGTTATTGTATGCCGTCAGGACCTTGATGATATACAATCTGCCATTGATAAAGATCCTACAAATGTATTTTTACGTGAGCAGGAGGTTAGCAGGAGGACCCTATTTCTCCTTATTTGTTCACATTTGTTATGGAAGTTCTTACGCTCAAGCTGCAACAACTTGTTCAAAATTCTTTGAACTTTCGATATCATAATAAATGTGAAAAGCAAAGACTTGTGAACCTTTGTTTTGCTGATGATCTATTTCTTTTTTCTCGAGGTGATGTTGATTCAGCCCGGGTTATTTTAGAAGCTTTGTCTGTCTTCAAAGACGTTTCTGGCCTTGTACCTAGTATTGCTAAGAGTACTGTCTTCTTTTGCAACGTGACGACTCATGTAAGGAATGCCATTATGGGTATTATGCCATTTGATGAAGGTCAGTTGCCTATCAAGTATTTGGGTATCCCTCTTATCTCAACTCGTCTTGTCTATAGAGATTGTATGATTTTGGTTTAAAGACTTGATAAACGTATCGATAATTGGAAAAATAAGACTTTGTCGATTGCGGGTCGGATCCAACTTATTCGGTCAGGTTATCTTCTATGTATATTTATTTGGCGTCTGTGTTTATTCTTCCTGCACGAATTGTACGTGAACTTGAAAAGAAGTTGCGGGGTTTTTTATGGAATCAGGGGCGATTAGTTGATGGAAGGGCTCGTATTTCATGGCAGAAAGTATGCCTTCCTAAGTGTGAGGGTGGGTTGGGAATTAGGAATATTTCTGATGTTAATATCTCTCTAATGGCCTCTCATATTTGGTGCATTTTATGTAAGAAAAATACACTTTGGGTTGAGTAGGTGTATTCTTATAATCTAAAGGGTACAAGTTTTTGGGAAGTAAAACCACAAGCTGCTATGAGTTGGGGTTGGCGGAAATTGCTTCAACTTAGAAACATTGTCCGCCCTCATTTTATATCTAAAATTGGTTTGGGGGAAATGACTTCGGTTTGGTATGATATGTGGCATCCTAAAAGTCCATTGAGTCGTCTTATCACTACTAGAGAGATAGCTCGAAATGGTTTTTCTTTACAGTCCACGATTAAAGATGTTATTTCGAATGGTGTTTGGAGATGGCCGATTGCTTGGTATGACTTGTTTCCCGTACTTATAAATGTTCAGCCTCCTAATCTAATTGGTGATAAAAAAGATGAACTGGTTTGGATGAATAGAAATGGGAAAGAAGAAGTGTTCTCGACTAGAGTTGTTTGGGATACTATCCGTGTTGCTGAAACTTGTGTTCCTTGGGTTAAACTTGTGTGGTACTCCCAATGTATTCCACCACACTTGTTTCATATGTGGCTTATCCTTAAGGGAAAGTTAAAGACTCAGGACAGATTGCGACCATGGGAAGTAGGTGGTGCCACGAATTTGAATCTTATGTGTTGCTCGTTATGTAATCATGGGCCTGATTCCCATGATCATCTATTTTTCGAATGTTTCTTTTCGTTTCAGGTCTGGTCACAGTTTAAATCTCTTGCTGGTATGCATGGGGTTGGTGCTAAATGGAGGGATATTGTGGATTGGCTCTTACCTCTCTCAGTCTCTCTAAATCAAGTTCTATCAAGAGTGTTCTTGGAAGATTATTACTTGCAGCCACTGCTTACTTCATATGGCAGGAAAGGAATGCTAGGTTATTCACTGACAGGAAGAGGAGTGTTAACCAGTTGGTTGCTATTATTATGGATACTATTCGACTTAAACTTCTTTCGCTCAGATTCAAAAGGAGTGCTAAGGATGCGCATCTGCTCGTTGATTGGCAAATTCCAGCTTCAATTATTGTTTAGTTGTTGTAATTATTTGTGAGTGTGTCCTATGGTTTGTTATGCAGGATAGCGGTTATTAGATGTGCCATATATGGCTTGTTTGACACACTTATGGCCTGTCATAAGTTGTGAATTAGTGCGACACTTCAATCGCATTACTTGTACTTTATTGTTTTTCGGTTATAATAAAATTCACTTTTTACCCCCCCAAAAAAAAACATATCAGAAGATGAATACCTTATACCGTGAGATTAGAAAGAGTTTTTTATGTTAACCTATCAAGTACTTTACAATTATTAAATTTTTTAAAAAAACTTATAATAAACGTATCAGTTAATACAAAGAGATTTTTA
Organism: Erigeron canadensis; assembly: GCF_010389155.1. NCBI lineage: Eukaryota > Viridiplantae > Streptophyta > Magnoliopsida > Asterales > Asteraceae > Erigeron > Erigeron canadensis. The sequence continues at coordinate 63,530 of NW_025215693.1, read as the reverse complement.
TGTTAACATATCAATTACTTTACAATTATTAAAATTTTTTAGAAAAAACTTATAATAAACTTTGTATCATCTACACGCTCATATCAACGATTTCGTACATTATTAAGACGATTAGAGGGGAAAAACTAAATTTTGATTTCACCGTATTATTAGCTTATACAATGTTATTATAACTTTTGTTATAAAAAATTATTATAAGGTTTTCAACTAATTAAAATATCCCGTTTTACAACATATGGGTAATACAAGACACCTACTGATGGAGAATTAAACGGAGTTAAAAGGGGTGACGGTTGTGTTATACTTTTAGTATATCAAGGATGGATAATACAAAATTTTAACAAAGAGGGGGTAGTAAGTGATAATTTCTTGAAAATAGAGGGGAACATTATATATTTGACTCATTTATATATAAAAAATTATTTATCTCTTGTTTTTATATAAAACTCCCCGTTTTAAATCGTATGCACCATTTTGTTGATTATGACGTGTCATTCTCTATGTCAGTTTAAAAATGCAGAGTTATTTACACATTGTTTTTACCCCGTTTTACTTCATACATGCCGTTTTCATCACTAAAACGGGGAGTACTACATAAAACAGGTCGTATGAGCGGTGTGTAAATGAATAGTTGCCGGTGTGTAAGTAGTAGCACCCAATACATATCTGAATGCCTTTCAGATTATGTACCAGAATAGATATTAGAAAATGAATTCATTTTACGATATAGATCCCATTTACTCACTAAGTAGTTGTGCTTACCGTTTTATATATTATCTTTTTAGGTATATAAAGTGGCTCTAACACGAAGCATGGAAAGAATATCTCATATAGCTAACGGTGTGGCTCGATGGATGGGTAATGGACATTCTTGAATCCTTTTTTCATATCCATGTTCGCCCTTTTACGAAAGTTATAAAGTTTCAGATAAATGTCACGTGTATATTGTCGTTTTTGAAAATAGAAACAAATCGAGTCTTGTAAAGTTTGGTTGAATCTAGTTTGTTGGTTGTCAAGTTTAAGTTGCATTATGTCGCAAGCAGTGACATAGTCATTATAGTTTGAACTTTTTGAAAATTGTTAAAAGCTTAAATAATTTTTTTTCAAATTCAGAAATAAATAAAGAAAAATTTCCAGGCGTTTCAAGTAATAAAGAAAATTTTCCGGGCGTTTCGTTTTGCATTATAATTTATTGTACTTTTCTCATTAAAGAAATTCTCGATAAATGTTACAACTTAAGCAACTCACAATGTACGATCATTAAACTGAGACCCAATATGTCACTAACTAATGAATTACAAAGAAAAATTGTTAAGTTTTTGACATTAACAAACATTGAACACAATCAATGTTGTTTCATAAATTCAAATACAACAAAAATAAAGATACAAGATTGAATAACACGATAAACAATCTCTCCATCTATATCTTCGTCTCCGTTTGAATTTTGCTGAGTTGTTGACGTGCAAGTATATGCTGCTTCCATTTTAAGCTTGAGTTTTCTCCATTCCGGACTAGATAGACCCAATTTTCTTACACTTTTGAGACCCTTAATCTTAACGGTTGACACACATCCATTTAAGATAAGTGATTCTGCGACCACATCAGCAAACTCATGAGATTTATACAACACATGTATTCATCTCATTGGTAAATAATTGAATTTGCAAATACTTAAACCGATATATAACTGATAATTCGTGACTGATTCTCCCAATTAAGATTAGAATCAAAGCCTTTATCATGTTATCTCACACATTAAGTATCTTGGACTCAATTATTTAAAGTAAATTGCAAATCAAAATATCTGTCAAGTACATCAACTTAGTGACTCCGCTTGATCCATTTTGACAGAAACTTTAAGTATTTCACTTAATCTTTCGAGCAATCTAATTACAAGACCTAATTTGAGCTGTACTAAACACACTCAAATTTGTCTTTTCTTACACTACACCTTTATCACGATACACATTTATTTAGTGTTCACATAGAACACAGCTATCTCCCCCTGGAAACCAAATACCCTAAATAACACAGTCTCTCTTGCAATAGAACCATTTTATTATACTTTTTTTTGTTACATTTTCTGAATAAATAAAATAAACAAAACTAAAAATAAGGTTCTAGAGAGATAGTGACTAAGGCTCCGTTTGGTTGTAGAAAATGTCTTTTGGTTTTCTATTTTTAATTTTCTAGAAAATGAGACGGGTTTTTATTTTCTAGAAAACAAATGAAAATTTTGAAAACGCGTTCTAATTAGAAAACTAGAAAATATGTTAGGGATGTGAGAGGAAGGGAGAGGGAAATGGGAAATGAAAATAGAAAACAGAAAACAAGGAAAAAATATTCTTAGAAAACTATGATTAGAACGCGTTTTCTATTTTTCATGTTTTTTTGGAAAACAAAAATGGAAAACAAGGGTTGTTTTCCACAACCAAACGGACCCTAAGGGTTTCTCATTCCAGTCAACTGGACTAGCAATTCAAAACGTGAACGATCAAAAGCCTTAGTGTAAAAATCAGCTAGGTTATCATCAGGCAAGACCTTTTCAAGATGGATCAATTTCTTTTCAGCAGAGTCACGAATAAAATGATATCTAATATCGATATGCTTCGTTTTACTATGCGTAACAGGATTATTGGTAATGGAAATAGCAGATTTATTATCAATTTTAATAGGAGTATTAGAGAAATTCATACCGTAGTCACGCAGTTGTTGCTACAGATGTCTGCTTCTTGCATTGCCATGACACCAATCTATCTCCTAAAAATTGACATCCTCCCGAAGTTGATATTCTATCAAAATTACATCCACCATAATCAGAGTCTGTATAAGCGTACGGATCAAATTCTCCTCCACTAGGATACCACAAACCAAGTGATGGTTGTCCTTCGAGATAACGGAGAATCCTTTATACTCCTTTCAAGTGTCACTCTTTCGGACAGGATTGAAATCGAGCACATAAGCAAACAGCAAATATAATATCTGGTCTAGATGAAGTAAGATACATTAGAGATCCTAACATTGACCTGTATAATGTTAGATCAACATCCTGATCTAAACTGTTTACAACTCCCAACAAGTGATTTACTTGTATTGGAGTTCCTATGGGTGAAGCATCATCCATACCAAATTTATTAAGTATGTCATAGACATGTTTGGTTTGATGAATAAAAATACCTTCCTTTCTTTGCTCAACTTGCAGACCAAGAAAGAATTTCATTTCATCCATTGTGCTCATTTCAAATTTGCTTTTCATGATTTCTTTAAACTCTTCACACATGTTTTCGTTAGATGCACCAAAAATAATGTCATCTACGTAAACTTGTACTAGTAAGAAATCAACATCTTTCCATTTTGTGAACAATGTGCTATCAATCTGACCTCTTACGAATCCATTTTCCACTAAATGTGTGGATAATGTATTGTACCATGCTCTGGATGCTTGATGGAGACCATATAGAGCCTTATCTAATTTATATGCTATATCAGGATAGTCAGGATTAGTAAACCTAGGAGCCTGAGACACATAGACCAACTCCTGTACCTTATCGTAAAGGAATTCACTTTTTACATCCAATTGGTATACTTTGAAAACTTTAAAGGATGCAAATGCCAGAAAAAGCCTGATTGCTTCTATTCTAGCAAATGGTGCAAATACTTCGGTGTATTCCAATCCATCTTGTTGTGCAAATCCTTGAACAACTAGCTGAGCCTTGTTCCTAGTCACAATCCCTTTATCATCCCTTTTACATCTGAACACCCATCTTGTTCCAAAAGGGTTGATATCAGCATGCACATCTACCAATTCCCATACCTTTAGTTTTCTGAATTGATCCAATTCTTCTTGCATTGCATCCACCCAAGATGGCTCTTTTAGTGCCATTTGCACATTTTTGGGTTCCACTTGAGAGATAAAGCAACTGTACGTACATGTTTTCCAGTATACCTGTATACTTGATGCTAGCAAAAAGACTTGTGCTTTCCTGAAGACTGCTATGGAATGAGCCTTCGTATTGTGTTTTTGTGTGACACAATCAACATCAAGATTTCCGTCCAAATTGGTGGAAATCTCTTCCTCAATACGATCTGGGGGATGTTTTTCTGTCACAACATGTTCAGAAGTATTCTCAACCACAGTATCTGAACCCATTGGTTCATCTGATCTTCTTGAGATAACTTCTTGTTCAGAGTCCTGTTGTCTTCTCTATCCTCAGAGATTGCATTAGATATACGTCCTCCATAAGATGGTGATGCAAAGATAGCATCATCTCAGACCACTACAATATCATCTAAATGATGCAACTCTATCATAGATGGATTAAGAGAGTTGAAAATGTCTTCATAATTAAATATTTTCTCAGGACCTGAATGTATGCCGGGTGAGCAACTAGTAATCTCATCATTGTATTCAATGTCAACTTTACCATTTATTTTGTTATAAACACGGCGATTTGGTGTTCCTGGAACATATCCAAGAAAATACCCCTTAAATACTTTTTCATCAAACTTTGCTAAGTTTGGCTGAACCTTCAAAAAAAAGTACATGGTACACCAAATGGTTGTAAGTGACTAAAGTTTGGTTTTCTATTGTGTAGCAGCTCATAACACGTTTTGTTAAACCGTGTTATCGTGAGAACCCTATTGAGTACATAAGAAGCAGTGTTTACAGCTTCACCCCAGAATAAGGTGGGAAACATTGTTCTTCCAGCTTCAATTACTGTTCTATTCTTCCTTTCCGCAAGTCCATTTTGCTGAGGTTAATACAGAGCACTAAATTGTTGTTCAATGCCCTTGCTGAGGCAATAAAACTCCATCATCCTATTCTTAAACTCTGTCCCATTGTCACTACGAATTTTCTTAATTCTGGTGTTGTAGACATTTTCCACTTTTGCAAAAAAAAATGCACTAAGTATTTGATATGTCTCATCCTTAGATGTAAGAAAGAACACACATGAGAATCTTAAGAAATCATCCGTGACAACTAAACAGTAATACATTCCTCTGATACTCCTCACACTCACTGGACCAAATAAGTCCATGTGAAGAAGTTCAAAAGAACTGGCAGTAGAATTTCGAGACTTGGACTTGTGATTGATCTTGTGTTGTTTGCCCTTTTTGCATGGAACACACTTATCCTCATTGCCATATCTCTTCAATGGAACACCTTCCACCAAACCATTTTTGGTGATGAAATTCATTTTTCAAAAATGAAGATGTGCCATTTTTTTATGTCAAAGCAAAGAGTTTGACTCTAAGGCTTGAGACAAAAGACATGTAGTCTCAATCTCAGGATTAGATACCCAATGCCATTGCATATATATCTCTTTTCCTTGGAGCCCTCAACAGAATCCACTCTTCAGGAACTACATATCCAGGTTTTAGGATAAGTGTTTCCTCTTTGGTGAAGTGAACAGGATTCCCTTTATCACAAATTTGAGACACACTCATTAAGTTGTGACTTAACTGCTCAACATAATTCACCTTTTCAAGCTTAATTTTCCCATTGGTGACATCACCCACTCCTGTAACTGAGCCACCTTTGGGACCAGCAAAGCTTACATAAAAGCTCCCAATATCTCAATAAAGTTTGACAGTAATGATTTATCTCATGTCATATGTCTTGAACAACCACTATCAACACACCATATACTTACGGCCTTTTTTAATAGATCTTGTTGTTCATCAGGAATATTCATCTTTGCCATGAGGTTAACTAGACCATCGATGTCTATGTCTTCTGAGACCTTTGATGTCTTTACCTTGACTTTGTTGACACACTCTGCAACCTCACTATCAGTGCTATTAACAAAAGACCCCACACTACTTGTCTCAGCGAAAAAGGCATTAGACACAAGAGTCCGATCATTGTTTTCTCTTAGATGATGAACCATCAAACCTTTTGAACCTTCATCGTGTATAGTCTGATAGTTAATTTATTGCCATGTGTTGGAAGCTTTCTGTGCCATCCCACCATTAGAGAAATCTTGATAAGTGACACTAGCCTTATCAGCATTTCTAGGTCTCTGGCATTCCCTAGAAAAGTGTCCAAATCCCTCACAATTGAAACACTTTACCTTTGACTTATCGAAGCCAAACTAGGAACCCACGACCTTTCGCCCTGTTCTTGATAAGAACCGTTTAGCTCGAAGAGTTAGCATCGCCATTTGCCATTGTAGATCCATCTCTTCTAAGTCCAAAGGATCAATCTACTCGTAGTCTTCCTCTATAAGACTCGGATCTTGAACCTTTCCTTGGATAAACTGTTCATATGATGTCACAAATGACGTAAGAACGGATAAGTGACTTTCCGCATATTTGACACTTATAGGCACGGTGGAACTAGCAGTGGAGGTAGGATATCCAAGATTGCCTACATTGTCGCTCTGACTTGAAACAAGACATATGTTCCCTTCGGAGTCAAATGAGACCTTTTGTAAGTCAACATCTTCACTCAGGAATGCCCTTGTGCTTCCTTCAAGGGAACCTGGACTTACATTGATCATAGGTCTATCGTAATAAAGCTCGGGAATCTGAGCATTATTATATCCTGCTTCCCTCCTTTTTAGTTTCATTTCTTGTCCCTTAAACTTAGCAACTATCCAAGTCAAAGACATATCAGAGAAATCTGCTTTTTCCAGCAAAGTGGTAATATAATTGCTCCACTTTTCCAGCAAGGAACTCAAAAATTTCTCAAGTTTTTCTTCCTCGGAGTAAGTAACTTCAAATGCTTGCAATTCTGCTAACAAATGATAGTACCTTGTAATTAGTTGATCTAAGTTTTTACTTCTTAACCCATTAAATACATTTTACTCATGCTTTAGAAGGTCTCGACGATTCTTTTTAAGTGTTACATCCCTTTCACAATGATTTTTTAATGCTAACCAAAGTTCTTTTTGTAAAGAATAATCTTGAGCTTAATTGTAGATTTAATGGTGGAATGTGTGTTTTAGTGTGTGTGGGTGATGGGAGGTTAAAGGAGAAGTTAGAGAGAGAAAGTAACTTAGAGAGAAGGAACTATGGGATTATGACTTAAGCTTATTACAAAATAACTAAGGAAGGAGTATTTATACTAATCTCACTATAATCACTAATACTCCTTCCACTAATGGAAATTTACAATTTAACACCACATTTATATTTTTAAAAATCTCCCCCTTGGTGTTGAATTGTAAATGTTGCATCGTCTTCGGTCTTTAAATAAATATGATGAGCCCATATGTTGAAAATCTTCAATGTTGATTGGACTTTGAAGCTTTCTCATTGTCTTCAACGTCTTGTATCAACTTTGACTTTGAATATTCTCAACAAATATATTGATTTGACGATGACTCTCTAAATCTTGATTTTCTCTTGCAACTTAAAATACTTTGGAAGTATCTTTGAAATCTTTGTAGCTTTTGAGCTTTCACAACTTGAACTTTCGAATGTTGATTTCAACTTAATGTTGCTTGGAGAAGTGAGTAGCATGCGGAAGCTTGGTTTTCATTTTGAATCCTTTGAAATATTTTGAATGCGGAAGCTAAGTTATCATTGAATTATCTTGGCATGACGGAAGCTTGGTTTTGGCTTTGAAGCTTCATTTCTTGGTCTAACTTGTCTCTGAATCACCAATCATCTTGTAGCATTTGATCCTTTGATCAATTAACACTTGCTCCCCCTCAAACAATCAACTATCTTGGAGCAACTTATCAACTAAACAAATTATCTTCAAATTTCTTGTTCCCTCTCGAACAAACAATCATTTCGGAGAATATTTAACAATTTATGACTTTACTCATGCTCCCCCTCAAACTATGAACGATCTTAACTATCCAAACCAATCAATTTCAAACTTTTCCTTTCTTATCAATCATTATACAATCTCAAAACAATCTCTCAACTTAGCACAATAAATATCACTCTCTTCACCTAAACTAACAATCCTTTGAACATCCAAACACAACAATCATCCTCGAACAAATTCTACCAATCAAATTCTACCTATATCCTTGAACTCTATCTATCAATCATATAATCATTTCTCCCCCTTATGATGAATATGTGAAATGTGTTCATCATACATTAATGATTAATAGCATAAACAGTAGATGAAAAACAAACAACAAGCAAACAACTTAACCCAACCCAATTCCCAATTCCCAAGGAAGTTTGAAACTTTATTCCAAAACGCGCCCAACAACTCTTCTCCACCTAAGAACACGCAAAAGCGGGATATCCAAACCGTGATCAATCTCGAACCTAGGTTGTTGATAAACCTGTGGCTCTGATACCAGTTGTAAGTCCCCCGGGTCTTACTGAACCGAGATTAACTTAAGGATATGTCGAGGTGCGGAATCCCTCGAGATAACCCACAGTTACTATATCTACCTTTTATGATATATATATATATATATATATATATTGTGTGAATATAAACACCTGTATTTGGTTATATAGTGAAAAGGCTCTCTGGACAAACTTTACCAACCAACGTGGCAACCTAAGTCTACAAGCCGGCCAAATCGGGTGTGTGTTTGCGGTTCGTGCGTGAGCCGAGAACCCACAAGATCAAACCGTGTGTGTTTCTTGGTTTTCTCTCTCTAAGTTTTGCTCGTTTGTCTCTCTACACTCTAGTTGAAACACGCATACACACACCCTCCATTTATAGGCAAGTGACAAAAACTCTCAAATCCATTGGGTTTGAGTGTTCTCATTTCAAGCCCATTAGGGTTTTGGCCTAGTTTGAGAATTCTTGTGTACAAGCATACTTTTGCTTGTTTCCACAGAAACTCTCAAACCATTTGAGAGTTCTTATGAACAAGCATACTTTTACTTGTTCCTCATAAACTCTCAAATGACCATTTGAGTGATCTTTCCACAAGCAAACTTTTGCTCGTTCCCAAGAACCGTCAAATGATCTTTTGAGTATTCTCTCCACATGCAACTAATTGCCAGTTCCCGAGAACACTTAAATAACACTTAAGAATATTTGAGTTAATGTCTTTACTGCTGTCAAGACGCAGAACCACATTACACTTTGAGTTAATGTCTTTACTGCTGTCAAGACGCAGAACCGACATTAACTCAGCCAATGTTTCTACTGCTATAAATATACGCAGAAACAACATTAGCTATGATAACGTTTTCCAGCTGCTGTAAGTACGCAGCAACAACGTCGTCAATATTACCTATTGAAAGTATATATATTTAAGATAATGTTTCTCCTGCTATTAATACGCAGAAACACAATTATTTTACCTTCCCTTCGGAAGTACATTAAGTTAATTTTTCAACTGCTGTAAAACGCAAAAACAATATTAACTTAATGACTCTTTACATGTTATGTCTAGAACCTGCAAAATACAAATAATAAACAAACACATAAACATAAACGGATCCCAACATGATCAACAATATATGCCAAGGTAAGATTATTGACAAACGGTAATTACAAGATAAATTACAAGACTTGGTGATGCAGAAATATCCAGACTTGCTGAAGTGGCCCTTGTCAGTGAGCGGAGCAAAACAACTGAAGTGACCAAAATTTCTGAGGAAAAAGAAGATTCTAAAATGAAGTTAAATTCTGAACTGAAGTCCATTTATGAGCTGGTACAGAATTCTGAGGCCTTGATGCCATCCGAGCAAGCCATGTTAATTCTGCCAGCGATAGCCCATTTCAGACAAGTGTTCACTTAACAAGCTCAGTCTCCAGTTGTAACACTTCTCCAGTGGCAAGAACTCCAAATACCACCCTCAGAAATCCATCAGAGAAAGTCTCTACTGAAGTGCTCCAATCCACTAAAGCTCTCCAGTGACCAGTTCCAGTCTCCAGATAGATGCTCCAGATATACGTCTCTAGTGGAAGTCGAGATTTTAGATTTTTCAGTGACCTTAATATAGTGTTCTGACTGTGCTTGTGGGGTCCAATAAAGGAAGGATGACAGCTGTCCGAAGAAGATGACAACAAAGGAATGAGTGCCCATGTTATTTCTAACGTTTTGTGGGCCCTCTTACAAATGGAATATTTCTAGAAGCTTTGTATGTGTTCTTCCTATTGGTCCATTTTGTTAGTGGATATCCCCACCATGTGCCAGTCTTTTATTTATTTTATTTCCTTATTACTTTAATTTCGATGATTCCTAGGCAGGTAGTTATCTATAAATAGGGGCTCATTTTCCTTGTAAGAGACAGATTATGTTGTTGAATAAAATTAATAGAGCAGCCTCAATTTCTTATCCAAAATCTTCATTTACCTTTATAGATCTTTGATCTTGGTGGTTTGGAGTGATCCCTTTATCTATAATTGTGGTGGTTCGTCCTTTATCAATTATAGTGGTGAGATCCAAAGTCTTTGATTCCTTTATCTGTGTTTGTGGTGGCTAGACCTTTATCAAACATAGTGGTGGGTTGGAGTGTTTCCTTTATCCTTGGTTCCAGTGGCTTGGCCTTTACGAATCTTGGTGGTGGATTCTTTTATCTATCATTTTATTTATTGTCTTGTTTTGTTGTTTATTTCATAAAATCCAGAATATACCAAAAAAAATTATCTAATTCCATTTTGTTTAATTTCCGTTGTGTTTGAGTTTTTGCGTGATTTACGCATCAGTTGGATATATATGAAAATATATGTAACACATCTAAAATGCTTTTGTCACCGAGATACATGCACTAACAGATTTTGCTCGGAGATGGGCGAAAAATGTTGATTTTCAATAGTAGTCAGATTTCGGGCAAGTTGTGCAGGCCTGTTTTGAAAACGTCATACCTTGTTAATTAGAGATCTTCAAGAGTCAAAACCTTACACTTCTGGAAAGCTCTTGGAGTCCCCTACATTTGTTAAGAACTAAGTTTTGTCTTATTTGGTCGTCTTGTATGCCAAAAGTAGTCCACAGTGAGTCAAGTAGTCTACAAAAAGAGTCAAGTAGTTTGCAGAAAAGTATAGTAGTTGATGCAGAAATGTCCAGGTCCACTGAACTGGAGAAAACAAGTGAACTGGGAAATCCAACTAAACTGAAGAAATTAAGTGAAATGGGGAGAACTGGCCAGATAATGCCACAAGAACAAGCAATGTTGATTCTGCCAGTTGTCGCCCATTTTAGACAAGTATTTTTTGAATCAGTCCAGTCGCCAGTAGTGACCCTTTCTCCAGTGGCATATTGCTCCAGATGTTACCAGTAGTGATCCTCCAGTAAAGCTTTCCAGAAGTCCACCAGTAACGTTCTCCACTGAAACACTCGAGTGACCAACCCCAGTCAAGTCTACTGATGACTGCTCCAGATTTAAAAGTCTCCAGTGGAAGTCCAGATGTCACTTTCCAGTTGCCTAATAAAGTTTGTGTTTGTCGCATGATTGTGGGACCCAAATAAAGGAAGAATAACAGTTGTCGAAGAAGAAGACAAGGAAGAATGAGTAGCCATGTCATTTCTAATGGCTTGTGGGTCCTCTTACAAAAGAAATCTTTCTAGAAGCTTTGTCTGTCCATTTTCCATTGGCTAATAAATTAGTGGTTGTCCTTTGCACATGACATCTTTTAGATTATTTTATTATTATTTCGATAACTCATAGGAAATAGTTTATGTGGCTATAAATAGGGGTTGTATTTTTCTTTGTAAAGGCAGATTATGTTGTTGAATGAAATTAATAGAGTAGCCTCTATTTCTTATCCAAAATCTTCATTTACCTTTAGAGATCTTTGATCTTGGTGGTTTGTAGTGATCCCTTTATCTAAATTTGTGGTGGTTCGTCCTTTATCAAATATAGTGGTGAGATCCTAAATCTTCGATTCTTTTATCTGTGTTTGTGGTGGCTAGACCTTTATCAAACATAGTGGTAGGTTGGAGTGTCTCCTTTATCTTTGATTCCGGTGGCTTGACCTTTATGAATCTTGGTGGTGGATTCTTTTATCTATCAAACTTCGTGTTGTTTTGTTGTTTATTTCATAAACCCAGAAAATACCAAAAATATCTAATTCGATTTTGTTTAATTTCCGTTGTGCTTGAGTTATTGCATGATTTATGCATCAAATTTGGTATCCGAGCCAGGTTTCCAAAAATGTTTCTTAATCTTTTTATCCGTGGGTTTTGTTATCTTGTTTGTTGGGTCAGATTAGATTTGTTGTCTTCACATCCATTTGATATACATTGAAGTTCTTGTATGCAACTGTAACACCCATGAGTTGACCACAAAAGATTTTAAGTCAAATTAAAATTTTAAGCTTGAAAATATGACCTCGTATTGTTAGTCGGCATCGTAATTGTAAAACGACCTCGTATTCGTGTATCGACCTCGTAACTTGATTTCGGCATCGTATTTTAGACCTAGCATCGTAATTGAGTCTGGCATCGTATTTACGTGTCCGGCATCGTATTCTTCAGTAAGCATGGAAACCTTACATTTTTGCCCTACATATAAATACTTCTTATTCTCCTCAAAACCCTCATTCCATCAACTTAGCCTCCAAGAAAAACACACACAAACCCTTACTACCTCTCTTTTGCTACCCCAAATTGGTACCTCACTTTACAAACCCACTTTTACTACCCCATTTTACATCAAGTTTTATAAAAATCAAACCTTATTTTGTTTAAATTTAACTTTAACAACAGTGTTTTTGTGTCCTAAACATCTCTACAAACTCATATTTTACATATTCAAGGTATAAAATCAAAGCCCACTTAATGCTCTTCTTTTTGGTATTTTCGGTTTTTCTTATAATAAACGCACCACACACGCCAAGTATTGAACTTTTTAGGTCCAAAACGTTTAGAAACATATATTACAACTTTTTTCAAAGTTACGTGTGATTTCGTTAACAAAATCTTGAGATATAAGAATTTGTTTTACACTTTTTATAAAGTTTGTTCAAATAGGTGTTTGAGTTTAAGTCCGTTTTTCGAGTTTCCAACTTTAGGATTGTTTTCCCATCATATTAGGGAGTCTAAAAGTACAATCTAATGTTAAAAACACCTTTCAGATCGAAATAAACTATTAGGGTTTTCTAGAATGAATTTTGGGGAAGAACAACCCAGTTTACGACCCCGTCGATTTGCGACCTCGTATTTCAAATCTCGTATTTCCATTTGCGACCAAGTATTTCAAATGTGACCTCGTATTTTCATTTGCAACCTCATATTTCAAATGTGACCTCGTATTTCATTTGTGACCTCGTATTTCTAAATAAGACCCCAGATTTCCTAACCTCTCAAATTTAGCATCTTAATCTCAGTTTTGTCTTTTAATGAAATAAGACCCCAAATTTAATTTAAGACCTCGAATTTCAATCGAGACCTCAGATTTCAATTACTACCTCGATTTAGTCAACTTTGGTCAACTTTAGTCGGTTTAGTCAACTTTGGTCGGATTAGTCAACTTTGGTCAACTTTAGTTGATTTGGTCAACTTAGTCAAACTCGTAATTTGGTCAACATTGGTCAAACTCATAAAATCTGGTCAAAGTCAAACTAGTACACTTTTGGACAACTTGTTCAACACTTGGCGACACATTATGAACACGTTTACCTATATTGAATGAATACTTAATTGTGATAACTTGTAAGTTGTAACAGATTGACTGCGTACCGGTTACTTGCTTTCTGATATCATTTGTAGTTTGATCTTGTTGCTAGTAGTCAGGTGAGTTTCGTAGCCCCCCTTTTAATACGTTTTGGGGTGGAAGGATACTCGTCCCTTGTGTCTATCGTCATTTATGGCTATTTGACTGTACTGTATGATGTGCACTGTGATACTTGATATTTGATACTTGATACTTGACGCTTGATACTTGATACTTATGTTGGAGTTTGAGATGCTTGATACTTGATACTTATGGTGGAGTTGGAGGCACCAGATACTTGATACTTGCACCTTAGGCTTGGTATACCGTAAGTGCTGGTGGCGTATAGATACTTGATTCTTGCTATCATAAGTAAGTTGATAGCCATTTTATGTGTGGATCTTGATGATATTTCGACCTGGCACCATACTTGATACTTGTTTACAAAACCTACGAACTCACCAACTATTGTGTTGACGCTTTTGAGTATCCTTTCAGGTGAACATGTGAATCGCATTAGAGGTGGCTAAGGAGCATAGCATGGTGACCTGTAGCAGACCATACTAGGGATTTGGAGTTGCATATCTTATGTTTTTATTATGTTTGCTATATGTCTAGACTATGGCACTATGCCTATGCCTGTTCCCTTGCGTGGGAGTTTATCTATGTTTTAATTGAATCTTGATTTTATGTTGGATATTTATGTTTGAATTCTATGAAATGTGTGTTAATTAAGTATTCATGTAGCTACTCTACGTAATATCCATGACGAGTGTACTATGCGTCGCATCCCGAGTTTTCCGCCTTAGTCGGGGTGTGACAGCAACATAAGCAAGAAACATACGAATGGCCTCCAAGCAATAGGTGGAAATGTCTCATCATAGTCAATGCCATCTTGTTGACAATATCTCTTAGCTACCAAACTTTTCGATAAAAGGTCGTCATCCCTTGTTAACTTGTATTAATCACAATATAAACAGGCGATGTTATTGAATGCTACATCGACTTTACAAAAAGTTGCACAAATAGTGCAGAACAACCACAACCCAAATAACTACCAGCTATACAATAACGCAACCAGAAACAGGAAAACGGAAGCAACAAATTAGATTTTAAGTAGTGAACTAGGTAACTTCCATATCTTCAAGGCATCCTCCACCCTTTTCGTTTGTTTGAAACGGAAAGTCATTAGCTTTAATCTAACAGTCTCCAAAATGATGTCCACTATTTGCATAGTAGATCTCTTCGATTTTGTAAAAAGTCTTGCATTCCGTTCCTCCCAAATATAACAAGTAGAAGCAGCAAGAAGAAGGCGAGAAGCAATACTTGGAAATGATCTTTGTTTCCCAAAAGCATTATGCATCAATAATAGTCATCCAATCTGATGATACATGTTGAACTTATGCCTTAATACACGCACTTGACCAAACCTGCATAGAAAATTGACATTAAAAGAAAAGATGACTATGCGAATCCGGAATTGATTCGCAAAAAGGGCAAGTCAAGGCAATAGACGATGACTAATGGACATCCCAAGCTCTTAAACGATCTTGAGTTTTGAGTTTGTGATGACAAACCAGCCAAAGTAAAAAGGCATGCTTAGGAATCTTATGAGAAAACCACACCAAATCAAACCAATCGACAGTACTATCTCGTAGTCTAATATCCTCCCACACAACTCCCACCGAGAAATCATGAAGTAATCCATTGCGATCCTTTCATAGAAGAATATTAGGCCTTGAATCATTTAAGACCGGAGGCACAGGAAACAAAAAGTTAGATGACCATTCACTCGGCCAACTCCAATTCGCATTGATGCAAACATCTTCAAGTTTTGCATTTAAAGAGAAACCTGCACGAGTAATATCTCTAGGAGACAGATAGGTACTAAGTGGGCATACATCATCCCAATTGTCATGCCAAGCATGAATCAGATTACCTCTCCCAATACAAAAATAGAAAAACGGTCGTACCAGTTGTCGAACTTGTAACAGTTTCCTCCAAGACCATGTCATGTTACCATGACAAAGAATCTCCCAAAAGCTCTTGCCTTTTAATTTATAGCTATGTATCCAACGAACCCATAGAGATCCCTTACTAGCAATAATGCTCCGAATATGTGAAGCAATAAGAACTTTATTAAAATCATGTAACCGACGAATACCAATACCACCTTCTTCTTTTGGTAAACAAACGGCCTCCTACGCAACCTTGGATTTGCCCTTTTTAATTTCACCTTGATTCCAAAGAAAACCGCGCATAATTTGCTCAATCTCAAAAATAACACGACTTGGTAGTATGAACACAGACGACTAATAAACATGAAGTGAAGAAAGGACAGATTGAATAAGTTTCAGCCTCCCCGCAAAGGACAAGAATTTTGTTTTCCAATCTAAAACCCTTTGCTGAACTTTGTCTATCAACTCCTTACAATCACGATAAACAAACCTGGTAACTTGCCTGGTAACTTGCCTTCTTCAAACAACAACAAATTCAAAATAGCTAGTTTATCAGAAGAAGGGACATTACAAAAGTACGCTACAATCTTTGGTAAACTAGCAGCAAGACCCGACACATTCTTGAATTCTTGAAGAGCATTTTTAATCACACTCGTAGACTGTACATCTCAATGAAGAAAGATAAATAAATCATCAGCAAAGCATAAATTAACAATATCAAGTTTAGAACAATTACAATGGAATTTAAAATCAGCCACTTCCATCAATCGCCTTTGAATAATGAGCATCAAAACCTCCATAACCATGGTGAACAGGTATGGAGAGAGCGAATCACCCTGTCTCAAACCTCTTTTACCTTGGAAGAAACCATGTAGATTTCCATTAATATGCACCGAGAAAGATGTAGTCATGACACAATCCATAATCCATGCGATCATTCTAGGGTGAAAACCAAAACCAACAAGGACCTGTTTCAAAAAGCTCCAATCGACAGTGTTATGCACTTTTTGTATATCAACTTTGAAAGCACAACGAGCCGGTCCTTTATTTAAGTGATAACTATGCATAAGTTCTTGTGTCAACAAGATGTTATTAGAAATACTTCTCCCTGGAACAAATGCAGATTGATTATCACTAATTAATAAACCCAAATGATTTTTAATCCGATTTGCAAGAATTTTTGTAATGCATTTAAAAATAACATTACAAAGAGCAATCGGACGGTAATCAGTAACACGGGAAAGAGAAGATACCTTGGGTAATAAAGATATGATGGTATGATTAACCTCTTTTAGTAAATTACCTCGATCAAAAAACTCCTTAACGGCTTCAACCAAAGTCGCTCCAACAATATCCCAAGCCCCTTTAAAGAAACCAGAGGAAAATCCATCCGGACCAAGAGCCTTATCATCACCCATATCAAACAGAGCACGATTCACTTCTTCTACAAAGACCTCCAAAATCATTTGTAAAGCTTGGTCATCGGATAATCTAGCTTTAAACAAATTAACAACATTCAACGCTTCAACCACACCTGGTTTACCCAAAAAATCAGTATAGTGTGAAACAAAAGCATGAGCAACCCTTTCACCATCCACTAAATCGCCCTCAGCGTTGAAACCATTATTGATCCGTTTTCTAGCAGCATTTGCCTTAACAACCTTGTGAAAATAGGTCGAGTTGAAGTCGCCCACCTTCAACCAATTTAACTTTGCTTTCTGTTTCAAAAAATGCTCCTCAGAAAGAACACTATCATTAAAAGCATTTAGATAAGCAGCCTCTTCTTATCACGAAAACATTATTGTCCAAGGCTTTTTGTACCTCATCTATTTCATGACGTAGCTTAGTAACATTTTCATGTAGATTACCTTGATCACGAAGTAGCTTCCTCAGAGGTTTCTTAAACATTTTCAATTTCTTTACAAGACGATACATGTGATACCTTTCAACATCTTCCTTCCACGTACTTGCAACAACCTGCTTAAAATCAGAATGATGAATAAGGAGATTAGCAAATTTAAATGGATTTTTAATGAATTTAGAACCCAAAGGGATGCGCAAGATAGCAGACGAGTGATCTAAAATATGGTATGGTTGGAAAATCGCACTAGCCTCCTTAAATCTATTAGAAAATGCCAAATTTGCCATGATACGATCCAACTTTCTCATAATACCATTACTTCCTTTAGGTTTTTTATTCCAAGTGAAAATGCAACCCAAATTTATTAACATCAGCCACTTCAATAGAATCAACACATTCCCTAAATTCCCGCATAGCAATATCTACTGTAGATGCACAGTCTTCAAGATTCAACATAACATTGAAATCCCCCAGCAGACACCAAGGGCGATCTTTAACAAATGCTTTATGAATATTAAGTTCAGTCCATAGGCTCCTTTTATCCATGTACCTATTATGCGCATAAACAAAAGAGCAGAAAAACATCTTCTTTTCAACTTTAAATAAAATACGAGTATGTACCGCTTGGGCTGATTGAGATAAAACCATAAGATCAACATACTCTGGATTCCATCCTACTAGTATACGAGACCCTTTAGGACACAAATTCGCATTAGAACTCCAATCCCAAAACCGAAAAACCTTTTTACACCGCATATCCAATTTAGAAGCAGAAACATGTGACTCTAATATAGCACAGACGACTAATCTATTTTCACTAATAACATGACGAACCTCACTTTGTTGAGGGGTTTGGCTCATACCCCTAATATTCCATGAAGCGATGTTATACATTTTGAACCGTTCCACCAGGAGTGCTTGCCCCCGTAACGTTTTCAATCCCCACAGATATTTCTGATTCCTCAACCACAATTTCAACCTTGTCATCAACACTGAAATCATCATAAGGAGTAGATTTTCGACCTGTGCCACTATCCATATTAGTCGAATCTGTCTTTGGATCAGTAGAAGACTTAGACACCTCCTTGTGATATCATCATTGCTATTCACTTCATTAACACCCTCATCTTCCAAAACAAAATTTATATTGCTTGTAGGCACATTAACATTCTGATTAGAAGAGCTCGAAGCCCTTTTTGTACTAGTATCTTTAGGTTGATTTGCATTAGACGTGTCATCCACCTTTTTTTGCTTAGCTCTATACTCAACCTGAACTTTAGGTTTAGGCATTCTCACTCCCACATTCAGTTTGTTATTTCCTTTTCCTCTAGATTTCCTACGTTTAACAGTAGTAAAACCATCATCCTGTGCATCCTCTTGTTTACTAGGCTTGCTTCCTTCACCTGACTAAGGCATGTCACCAATGCATGGCCAAAAACCTTGCAATGTGAGAAATGGGGCAGTTTCCACTCATATTCAACATACACTTCCACCTTTGAAACTCCCTCACCATGCACATTAGGGATAGCAATAACCAATGTATCCTTAAGATCCCTGCTAGCATCCAATTCAATAAGAGCTCTAGCATAGCTATGTCTACCCCATGAATTTAGACACATTTGGCATGCATCAAGTAACAGTGGTTTACCTAAAATAGAAGCAATTAAGCTTAACCCATCCTCAGAATAAGCCACCAAAGGAACATCATATAACTTAACCCAGACTGGAACTGTGGGAAATATCCTGTTTAGTTAACCCCACATTCGGTGTCCATTCACTAAGAAAGATAGGCGTTGATCTAATCATCCAAGGCCCTCGTTGGAGGACTTGTGCCATTCCTTCTTTTGAACTAAACTTAAAAAAGAAAAACCCTGCAGCATTCATCATAACTTTTTGAAGTCCAAATTTCGCCCAATTGTTTTTCACGTACATTTCCACCACTGGAAAAGCAAGTCTATCTCCCAGAAAATATCCATACAATGAATTTGAGAACCGATTGTTAACCTCAATAACTGAAGCTAAAGGAAGAACAAGATCAACCCCCTCCAAATCACTGTTAACTTCCATTTGTCTAAAATAGACTTTCCGTTTGCATAAGAGCCAGCCTCCACCCCTTAGTATCATCAAGACCATCAATAATAATGGATTTCTTTTTCTCATCTTAATAATAATGGGAGTCTAAGTCGACACCTGTTCAATCTTGCTTTGTTCCTAACAATAACTCCATTTTCATCCTTCTTATTCTTGAAAATCTATTTGGTTCCAATTGGTTCTTTTTTCTTGTAGGGATTTGGAACCAGATTCCACACATTGAGACGTTCAAATTGATTTAATTCTTCTTGCATTGCTTTCACCCAATCGGGGTCACGAAGAACTTCACTGACAGTCTTTGGTTCAACCATGATCAAGAAATTAACAAACAGACATTCATTTGTCGAAGCTGATCGTGTCTGAATTCCAGAGATTGGAACACCAATAATCTAAGAAATAGGGTGAGCATGATTGCATTTGGCAGAGTGTGGAAGTGGATCGACAAGATAATTAGATTCTTCAAATCCAATAAAGCCTTGAGTATGTTGTTCAGCCACTTGTTCAAAAGACGGTGCAATTAGCTCAACAAAGTTATCAACTTCAGATACTTCAGGATTAGTGCTCGAATTTGTCACCTGAGAAATATGTTGTGGTTGATCTTGCAAAACAGAATTATAAGTAGGTGGAGGACCATCAGATGAAGACGAAGAAACATCTAATGTTTGTGATGGTGAAGTCTCATCATGATTTCACACTAGTGAAGAACCAGATTGTTCGGAAGTAGATATTTATGGTTCTTTACCATTTGAACTGGATGCCTCAGATGTATTCAATCTAGGTTCAGAAACAGTGGAATGATCATGATAGAATTATTCAAACAAGATATCCAAATCTTTCCTTGTAGAAGTAGGAAATGAAGGTTTGACTTTGGAATCGGTCTTTATTGCAGAAGCTTGTGGACATTGAAGTTTGGGTCTTGAACTGTGTTGTTCAAAAACCAAATGTAATTAAGTGAAATAGAGCTTTAGTGTGTGTTAATGACGGTTTGTAGTGTGTGTGATTGAGAGAGAAAGTGTGTGTAAGGGAAAGCTTGGATTGCATTATGGTGTATTGGTTACAATAATGTGTCGGAAGGGGTTTATACACTAACTATACAATTTACACCTCACCCCTTCCACACATAGAACATTACAAAGTAAGCACAAAATACATATGAAATACAAATTAACGCTATTACATTTATATTTCCAACGTTCAAGCTAAAATTGTTCACTTTTCATTTTAAACGAGCAATTCGCAAGTAAGAAGCCTTGAGGCATTGGAAGCTACCTTTATCACTTGCTAGTAACTTATAGTTGTTTATTGTATTGTCTAGTTGCTTGGGTTGCTAGTTGTTTTATATGGGTATTGGATATTGCACAAATTGGTGCGTTCTTTGTAAAGTGGAAGTGATGCTTTGTCACTTCGTCTATTTATATTTGTGATCTATAAAAGTTAACCAAGGGTAACCTTTTACTCAAGTTCAGATAGACTGAGCAAGTGATGTCAAAGTTGGAAGCTTGGGGAATCCATGGAGACTGTTTCTTTCAATATGGAAGCTAATTCATGATTTTTCTTCATTGTCTATGTTTATATGTATGTTCTAGCATATAGTGTATGCTAGATACGCGAGCTACCTTTTTGGTTTTTTGGTTCATTGTTTACGTATATGGGGTCATTCCATATATGAACTAGTTTGGTATATAACCGCATTACTTGTACTTATGTTTTTGATGTTCTTATAAAGTTATCGGAGTAACCCTTTATCCAAAAATGTAAAAAAAAAACCTGTACCCAAAAAAATATAATTATACACTGATAACTATAACAATTACATTTTTATGAATGGCTTAAACATATTGTAGACTTATCACAATTTTTTAGGGCTAATTACTTAAAAACTATTACAACTTTGACACTATTGTTTTTGTAGGGTTTCAACAAAAAGAAACTTTCATTCGAGGGAATGAAACCAAGTAAAACAACTTTCGTGGGCTCCATACAAATAGCCGGTTAATATTATTTTTGAAACTCATTAATTTTTTCTTTTAACTCCTTTATTGATTATATGGATATTCCATGTCATTTATTAGCAAATACTTAATTCCACATGGTTTCATGTCATTTACTACAAAATATCCTAACAACTTATTCTTAATCAAAATAGATCCAGATCTTTGACTATCTACTTTTAAATCATACATATAAATGAATAGATTTTGACCTCCATAATCAAAAATATTCTAAACAATTATCTATACGCAAAGAGCATAATAGCAAACAAACAAAAATATCTAAACACTAAATCCAAGATCTACAACCAAAGAATACAAAGAAAAAGTTGAATTTGTGGTCAGTTTAGTTGAATGGAGGTGTTTCAATAGCAACAATGTTGTAGTAGCAGCAGTGGCGTAGCAGTAGTAGCTTGGTATAAGCACATAGATAAGAAGAAGCTCAAGATCCAAGACAACAGACAAAGTTCTGAATTGCTTATAACTTCTAATCCTTTTTTGATTTACATAATAAATATATTTAAAAAGAAGAAAATAATCCGAAAAGAAAGAAGGGGAAATTGTTGGGACATAAAGAAGGGGGATTGTTTAGGGGAGGGTGGTGGTAGTTTAGAATAATTCTTCAATTTAAATAAATTATATAATAATATAATATACATGTGTGTCCAAACTGGCATATGATATATTAAAAATAATGATAAAACCAGATAGTTACTAGATATGTAGTTAAAAAGTGTACGGAGTTCCACTAAAGTAATTTTAGCCATTTTCTTATCCGAATAAAACTTTTTTTTAGTAGAGTCCCACGAAAATAAAAGTGTTAATGTTGAAGTACTTTCTAAGCAATTAGGCCTATTTTTTAACATGTGTGGTAAACAGGTGTTAGTGTGACATAACATCAACCAAATTTATACTAAAGAGGATGACTATTATTCTTCATTGGCGCAATTATTCTACGTACCAAATGATGAGAATTTGGTTGGAGTGTCTATCATGTGTTTAAGTCTTTAAGGATACTTACCGGATATTTCCAAACCGAAAAGAAATGTTTTAAAAGGAGGAAAGAATATCATGTGATATCTTATCTGAATTAGTATTTTCTAAAATAATATGAACAAAAGGTAAACACTGAAATCCCTTAATTAAGAGTGTCAACTTAACCACCAAATATACCGTTTTTCTCGTCCACTCCCACCAAATGATATAGTTTACATTATAACTTTGATATGTACTAAATTTAACATTTACCAATCCGTTAACACACTTAATCCTATTACTACTGAATTATTCTTTACCAGTCCATGACATAAAGCCAATTATCTAAACCTTAGACAATCATGATCATGAAGACAAACCAATAATACCATTACAAGCATGCATACACAACCAACAATTCAACAATAAATAACAAGGATTAAGTATATCAAGATCACGACAAAACGTTAATTGTATCTACATGCAACCATCACATAATCATGTCACTTCATCTTAGTAGATGATTAAATACCTAGCTACTCATAATAAAAAAACAATCACAATCAATAATGTATAAATCCATAATGTACCAACAGAGAAATAGAGAAATGATTGATGTCGAATTACTGCTCGTCACGGTTGCGGGTGTGACTCTCGCTCACGACGTACACCACCTCCTTCTAGATTGATGATTATGATGATTATGTTGGTAAGGATTGATTTTTGATCTCCGGATTATATGGGGGTGTTAGGAGGGTTTAGATCTGGTGAAAATACCCTAGAAACGACCCCAAAGTCGACTAGAATGAGTATATTTCGTAACTTAGGGTTTAGAGAGGTATTTGCAGGTTTTTGGGTTAAACCCTAGCTGAACCGACTTTCCCAGCGGCGCTGGGGAAGTCCCAGCGGCGCTCATGAGGTGGGAGCGGCGCTCGTGAGGTCCCATCGGCGCTGGGCATGCTTTTTGGGTGAGGAGCAGCGCTGGTTAAGCACTTAATTAAGGTTTGCATAGCAATCAGAACCACTAGCTACTAGCAAGGCATTTATATTTCATCGTTTGTGTACTTGTGAGTCACTACTTAGACATACTCTCACACAACAGTCATGCTCACTAACTACATACTAAAGCAGTCGTACAATATCCTCATCTTTAATAGTTGAGACAACGGTGACAGGTCGGTGTTTCCCCACGCGCAGAGCGACATAACTCAAGTAAAAGTTCACATCAAGACAGCGATGACAGGTCGATGGTTCCCCACGCGCAGGGCGACATAAGTTGATGCGTTTAGATTTTAATCGTTCTTTGAACTTTATTTAATCTACTGATTGCCTTTCTTAAGATTTTACTACATTATTCATACAATAGACATTATCAAAAATCCCAGATGACTCATACTCCTGCCCCGCATGAAACTAGTTCACAATTAATAGTGTAAGAATTAAGGCGAACCATACATCTAAACTAGTTCGTACACAAGCACGTATAGTTGAGTCCAATTAGTACACCTATACTAATAGCTAAATAGCTCTAAGTGCTAGGCATATTAAAGTCCGGTTAAATGTGCTATGGAAAACATAATCGCATACAGTTTCAGTCTAAGCTCTAATCCATTTGGAAAAATGAACAGCCACAAATCTATAGTTAAACTAAAAGTCCTAACTAACTGTTCATCTACCAAGGCCAATATCGCTTAATTATCATCATCTTTTGTCAACTTGCAAAGCTTATTTCTCAAAAATGATATTCGATATAAGAAAAATTTTAAACTTTTGCATGAATTGTGTAGTAGAAAATTTGAAATTTGAACACATTAAATACCGGGTTTTTCCTATTACACCCCCCACACTTAAGTTTTACAACGCCCTCGTTGTACTAAACATAGAAACTAAGGGAAATAGGAAAAACAAAAAATAAAAAGATAAGAGTTACAAAACTTCCCGGGTTTAAACAGTTGGAGATGGCAAATGTGGAGTCACTGTGAATGATGATCTTCAAATCTTGACTCGACCCCATTTGATGGCGATCCATTGAAGTTCTTCCATATCCTTTCTTTTTGTAACTTTTTATTTATTTTTTTTGGATTTTTAGGTTTTTCTGATTTATTTTTTTTTGCTTTTTTGGTGATCTGATGTGCAGAGCGGAGCTGGTAGCGCTGCTGGTGAAGCAAGTAGCAGCGCTAGAGGCTACCTTCTGGGCCATGAGCGGCGCTGGGTTGAAGGTAGCGGCGCTGGTGGTGATAGCAGCGGCGCTGGGATGCCCAGATGCATACCCAGTGGCGCTGGAGGTTCTCTAGCGGCGCTTATGACTCCTGTACGTGTTCCGAGGTCTGATTTCTTCAGCGATTTGATGCTCGAACTCCCCCACATTTAGCTTTTGACCAAGTGCATGGTTTCCTTTAGACTACAAAACTAAATACTCATGCACACTTCAATCGAAATATCAAAATGGAAAATAACAAGCTAAAAGATAAATAAAAATACGGCTTGGGTTGCCTCCCAAGAAGCGCTAAGTTTAACGAGTCTTCAGCTGGACTCTTACCTACATGGTTTATTTGTCACTTTCAAAGAACGGGAGTTCATCAATGATAACGTCCCCCACACTTTCCTCATCATGATACAACTTAACCCTATGACCATTTACAATAAACGACACTCCATTTGAATTAAAAAGTTCTACATATCCTGATGGGAACACATGCTTAATCACATACGGTCCCGTCCATCTAGAAGTTAACTTAGGTTGCTTCAATTTGAACTTAGAAAGAAACAGAAGAACCTTATCTCCAACCTTAAAATCTTTTCATTCGAATCCTACGGTCTTGCTATGCCTTAGTCCTTTCTTTATAAAGCCTAGAGTTGTCATATGCCTGTTGTCTAAGTTCTTCTACTTCATTCAGTTGTAACAATCTATGTTCCCCAACTGCATCTAAGTCCATATTACAATTCTTAACTGCCCAAATCGACGTACTAACTATCTCTAATGGTAAATGACAAGCTTTTCCAAAAAGTAACCGATTCGGAGTGGTCCCTATAGGTGTCTTAAAGGCTGTCCTAAATGCCCATAGAGCATCATCAAGCTTCTTTGCCCAATTCTCTGGATTACTTTCTACGGTTTTCTCTAAATTTTGTTTAATTGCTCTATTAGTGTTCTCTACTTGGCCACTAGTTTGGGGATGGTAAGAAGTGGAAAACCTATGTGTTACACCATATCTTTTTTAATACTTTTTCTAGTTAGGAGTTTGCAAAATGGGTTCCTCTATCACTAATAAGGGCCTTTTGCATGCCATATCTACTAAACAAATTCTTAAGAAAATCTACTACTACCTTATCATCGTTAGTAGGTAAAGCCTTGGCTTTAACCCATTTTGATACATAATCTACAGCAACTAAAATGTATTTGAATTTGTGAGACGGTGGGAATGGTCCCATAAAGTCTATCCCCCAAACATCAAATATTTCACAAACCTGGATACCCTGCTGTGACATTTCATCCCGCTTTGTTATGTTCCCTTGGCTCTGGCATGCATCGCAGTTTCTGACTAAAGTTTTTGCCTCTTGGTATATCGTCGACTAATAGAAACCTGCATCATAAACCTTTTTAGCAGTCACATTTCGTCCATAGTGTCCACCAGCCAGTCCTGAGTGACAACCATCAAGGATTTCCCTTGTTTCTTCCTCAGGCACACACCTCCTCATAATTCAATCTGCACACATTCTAAAAAGAAATGGGTCGTCCCAATGGTAATACTTTAAATCAGAAAAGAATTTCTTCCTTTGCTGATAAGTAAAATCTTTTGGTACAACATTAGCAGCACAGTAATTCGCAAAATCAGCATACCATGCTGTACTATTAAGTTGTCCAACTAGCCTAGCATTCATTAAATATTCATCCGGGGATGCATCATATATGTCTGACTCTCTTAATTCCTCTATATGGGGGTTTTCTAGTCTACTAAGGTGGTCAGCAGCTAAGTTCTCGGCACCCTTCTTATCTCTAATTTCTACATCAAACTCTTGCAAAAATAATACCCACCTAATCAACCTAGGCTTGGCGTCCTGTTTACTCAATAAGTATTTGATGGCGGAATGGTCGGTGAAAATCACAGTCTTACTTAACAACAAATAGGATCTAAATTTTTCTAAGGCAAACACTACAGCTAACAACTCTTTCTTAGTTGTGGTGTAATTCCTCTGGGCCTCATTCAGTGTTTTATTGGCATAGTAAATAGGCCTAAAGTGTTTCTCTATCCTTTGTCCTAACACTGCTCCTACTGCATAGTCACTAGCATCACACATTATTTCAAAAGGTAACTCATAATTGGGTGAAACTACTATAGGTGACTTAACTAAGTGGTCCTTAGGTGTTTCAAAAGCTTTCTCGCATTCTGAATCAAAATCAAATTTTACATCTTTTTCTATTCAAAAGCTTTCTCGCATTCTGAATCAAAATCAAATTTTACATCTTTTTCTAAAAGCTTAGTCAATGGCCTAGCTATATTTGAAAAGTCTTTAATGAATCTTCTATAAAATCCTGCATGTCCTAAGAAACTCCTAATTCCCTTAACATTAGTAGGTGGTGGCAATCTTTCTATCACATCTATCTTAGCTTTATCTACTTCTATCACTGCCTTAGATACCTTATGTCCTAAAACTAATCCCTTCTTTTACCATAAAATGACATTTCTCCCAATTTAACACAAGATTAGCCTATTCACATTTTCCTAACATCCTATCTAGGTTATTCAAGCATACATCAAAAGAATTACCATTTACAAAAAAATCATCCATAAAAACTTCCATCGATGTTTCCAATAAGTTCTGAAAAATTGCAGTCATGCACCTTTGAAAGGTACCAGGGGCATTACATAATCCAAAAGGCATCCTACGGTAAGCATATGTTCTATATGGGCAGGTAAAGGTGGTCTTTCCTTGATCATCGACTGCAACGGGTATTTGTAAGTACCCAGAGAATCCATCAAGAAAATAGAAATACTCATTACTGGATACTCGTTCAAGCATTTGGTCAATAAAGGGTAGGGGGTAATGGTCTTTTCGGGTGGCATCATTTAATCTCCTATAATCTATGCAAACTCTCCAACCAGTGACTGTTCTAGTTGGGACAAGCTCACCATGGTCATTGGCTACTACAGTCATACCCCTCTTCTTAGGCACACAATGTATAAGACTAACCCACTCACTATCAGAAATAGGATAAATTATACCCGCGTCTAACAATTTGATTATTTCTTTCTTGACAACTTCTCTCATGTTAGGATTCAACCGTCTCTGTCGTTAAACGACAGGTTTTACATTATCTTCAAAATGAATTCTGTGTTTGCAAAAAGACGGGTCTAAACCTAGTATGTCGGACAAACGCCAAGAAAAAGCCTTTTTATGATTTTTCAAAACTTTCAAAAGACGTGATTTCTCTATTCCTGATAGTCTAGATGGTATGATTACGGGAAGAGAAGACTTACCTTGTAGGAATGCATGTTCCAAACCTTCTGGCAATGGCTTGAGCTCTAAGTCAGTTGGTGGGTCCTCCAAAGAAGTTGGCATCATTCCTGGTTTCACTACATGCATTTGTTCGAATACATTTTCCTCAAGCTCTCCTGCATTCCGTGGGTGTACCTGCAAATCAATTCCAATATCATGTTCAATCAACTCATTTGTTCTTTCTGTTTCAAATACTTTGTCAATTGACATGTCTAAATACTCATCTAGTTCATCAACCTCTAAACAATCCTCTTCACTACAAGGGTATTCTAATCCTTTACCAATAGTAAATGTAAGTTTGTCCTTTCCATTACCTAGGGAAATTTCTTTATCCTTAACCCTAATGATTGCATCTGCTATATGTAAAAATGGTCTACCTAATATTATGGGTACCTTTGCATCTCCTATCATCTCTAGAATAACAAAATCTACCAGAAATGTTAAATTTCCTACTCTTACTCGCATATCCCTAGCTATTCCTATTGGGTGGTCATATGATTGGTTTGCAAGCCTTAGGCTCATAAAAGTCTTTTCTAAATTCTTAGAGCAATGTTTATGATAAAGTGAATGTGGCATTACATTTATGCTAGCTCCTAGGTCAGCTAAGGCATCACAAGTAACATTATTATCTAAAGTACAAGTAACAAGAAAACTCCCTGTGTCCCCCAACTTTGGTGGGAATTCATCAGCTAACGGTGTAGAGCACTCCTCATCCACTTCTATTCCTTTTGCCTCCTCAAACCTCCTGCTGCTTTTTATCATCTCCTTCAAGACCCTCGAGTAAGATGGTGTACCTGCAAGATATTCAAGTAATGGTATTGTTACAAGAGTCTCTTTTAATACAGTACAGAGTGTTCTGGTTGTCGCTTCCATCTTCTCTTTTTACTATAAGGGGTGTTTTTCGGTGTCGAAACTGGGTTCCTGGTGCTTCTAGCGACGATGGGGTTCTTTCCAGCGGCACTGGATTGATTCCTGTAGGCTTGAGCGGCGCTAAGGTATTCACCAGCGGCGCTGGTTGTGTTTCTGGGGGCTCCAGCGGCGCTGGGGTGCTCACTAGTGGGAGTGTACTTGATGCTACCAGCGGCACTGGTCTTGCTGAAATGGTTCTGATTTTTCCTTGTTCATGGTTCCAGCCTCATTTCCAATTCCGGCTTCTGCTTCATTCTCATCCATACTCCTTTCTTCTTCCTCCAGTGGGTTTGGTGGTGATTTTGTCTCCTTCCCCGATCGAGTTGTTATTCCTTTTAACTCGCCTTGCTTATCCGACTCTCCCCAACTTCTATCTACTTCTCTTTCCGCCAAATCGTTCAAGATCTTCTTAGCCTTTCCTACTGATAAATACCCGAACATACCTCCTCCTATGATATCTAAATCTTTTCTTGATTGATCATCCACTCCATCAAAAAAGATATCTAGAACTTCCTTATCGTCCATTCCTTCGCCATAACATTTCCTATTCATCCTAATTAATCTTTTCCATGACGCACCAATTGTCTCTTCTTCTTTCTGTTTGAAATTCCTAACTTCCTCCTTCAACCTCTTTACCATTTCTCTAGGGAAATACCTACCAACAAACCTATCCTCCAATTCTTTCCACGTACTAATACTTAGCTCCTCTAATTCATCAAACCATTCCAATGCTTCTCCTACCAATGAGTACCTGAAAAGAACTAGTTTAACATTATCCTAGATAGCATCCTTATATCTAAACATTCGACAGTGATAAGTAAAATCCTTCATATGCTTATGCGGATCCTGTTTCTCCTTCCCGTCAAACAGGTTTTCCCTAACTAACTCCAAATGAAGCTTGTTTGGGGCGAACACGTCTGGTAGTTCAGGAGTACAAATGGAAGATTCAGGACTAGATGGAACTACCCTAGTCTCCATCATCGAGAGATATCCTTCTCAACTGCCATGTTGCTGCTAATCTCTGTAAAACAAACACTCAAAGCAACCCGTGAAAAGCAACAGTTTTATGATAAAAATAAAAATGAAAGACAAACCAAAAACTAAAATTAATCTAGACAAATAAAAGAAAATTCTTTTGTATTTTTAAAATTTTTTAATTCTTTGGGTTTTTTATAATAATGAAAACAAAATCTAAACTAACTTAAGTTAGACGGAAAATGAAAGACAAAGAAGTAACTTTCTCGTGAGTAAACACGAAAAAGGGTCAAATCACAAAATCTCACTAAATTTCTAGTTAAATAGTCCCTGGCAGCGGCGCCAAAAACTTGATGTGTCGTTTGTGTATAATTAAAAGCAGTCAAGTTTTAAATTTATAAAATCAAGAAAATACCAAACTAAACACACACTCATGGACAGTGGATCCGTTCGTTTGTAATATAGCTAGGTAAGACCAGGTTCGTTCGCAGGGACTATGTTTAAGAACTAAGTAAGACTAAGTAATTCTAAGGTTTGTTGGGGGGGGGGGGTTTATCACTAATTAAACTAATGAAAATAAAAGACAATTAAATCCGGTATTACCCGGGGCAGGCCGTGTCGGAAGACACAACAAAAAGACTTTAATTTAAAAACAATAAAATAAAAAGTCATCTACCTCGAATTAGATTTATGACATGTTTCAGGTTGCACTATTCAATACCATAATTGAGATCTAAATAAGTTAATAGACTCGGTCACGTGGGTACCACCCTATCCGCTAACAAATCCTTGTCTCCTACTCAAATCCCTTAACCGATTAGCTACAAGTGTGAGTACCACCCTATCCACCTATAGTTGCCTAACCAATTAGTTTGTTTAACTATTTTAATGACAATCTTGTCTACCGAATTACCAATCCGTTAACACACTTAATCCTATTACTACTGAATTATTATTTACCAGTCCATGACATAAAGCCAATTATCTAAACCCTAGACAATCAAGATCATGAAGACACACCAATAATACCATTACAAGCATGCATATACAACCAACAATTCAACAATAAATAACAAGGATTAAGTATATCAAGATCACGACAAAACGTTAAGTGTATCTACATGCAACCATCACATAATCATGTCACTTTATCTTAGTAGATGATTAAATACCTAGCTACTCATAATAAAATAACAATCACAATCAATAATGTATAAATCCATAATGTACCAACAGAGAAATAGAGAATTGATTGATGTCGAATTACTGCACGTCACGGTTGCGGGTGTGACTCTCGCTCACGACGTACACCACCTCCTTCTAGATTGATGATTATGATGATTATGTTGGTAAGGATTGATTTTTGATCTCCGGATGATATGGGGGTGTTAGGAGGGTTTAGATCTGGTGAAAATACCCTAGAAACGGTCGCAAATTCGACTGGAATGAGTATATTTCGTAACTTAGGGTTTAGAGAGGTATTTATAGGTTTTTGGGTTAAACCCTGGTTGAACCGACTTTCCCAGCGGCGCTGGGGAAGTCCTAGCGGCGCTCATGAGGTGGGAGCGGAGCTCGTGAGGTCCCAGCGGCGCTGGGCATGCTTTCTGGGTGAGGAGTGGCGCTGGTAGAGCCACCGGCGGCGCTAGTTAGCTTCAGGATGACTTCCAGCGGCGCTAGAGAGAAATGAGCGGCACTGGAGGCTTCAGGCTCAACACGAAAGTTGTAGATCTTTCTCTCGCCGTTCCATGGATAGCTTACTTGTCAGAAACAGAGTCTGTATGAAGAAGTTATGCCCAAAGTACTAACACATGGTCATAGGGTTCATGTCAACACAAGTTTCTTCATCTTAAGTCTTGAAACTCGACCCGAATCTTCATCGAACCATCATTTATCTTCCTTTTAAGTCCTTTATCACCATTTCTTGATATTTTCATTCATGGCACGGGCAATGAACCTGAAATCACACATACCTGCCATTAAGTATCATAGATTCACTCAAATCACTATAAAATGGCCAAAACAAGTGCGGTAAAAGTCTATATAGTTACCGCTCATCACGCACTATTAACCTCTTCTATAGAAGTACTAGGCTTATTTGCTTGATTACTTGGCTTCACAACAGTCCTATACTAAAAATTTTGTTTCTGTTTATTCACGACAAATCCATGTTTTTGGTTTGCCTTGTTTTTCTT
Source organism: Erigeron canadensis (assembly GCF_010389155.1). Lineage (NCBI taxonomy): Eukaryota > Viridiplantae > Streptophyta > Magnoliopsida > Asterales > Asteraceae > Erigeron > Erigeron canadensis. Next base: position 31,546 of record NW_025215693.1, on the reverse strand, counting down.
TTTAACATCTTGAAAACCATATGCATCCACATTATTATTTGGTTTCGTAATAGGTTTCACATTCTTTAGACAATCAGCCCCTTCATGCCCAAAAATGATGCATGTGGTAGGTGGTTTCCATTCATACTCAACTCGCATTGTTTCTGTTACATATCCTTCATCATCCAAATTAGGAATTGTTTTTTACATCTTTATTGGGCTTCGGTTTTTAGCTTGCCTGTACAGATTATTAAAGAGTTGGAACAGAAGATGCGCGATTCCTTATGGTGTCAAGGCCCTATGAAGAAAGGTAAAGCTAGAGTTTCATGGAACACAGTTTGTCTTCTAAAGAGGAAGGTGGTCTGGGAATAAAACGGTTAGCAGCTCAAAATAAAGCGCTTTTGACAAATCATTTGTGGAGTATTTTGACTAATAGGAAGTCGCGTTGGGTTAGATGGGTACACTCCTATAGGTTGAAAAATAAAAGCTTGTGGGAGGTGCGTATACCATCAGGTTGTTCATGGGGATGGCGTAAATTGTTGCAGCTACGTGACCAGGTTCGTCCTTTCATTTGGTCGCAGGTTGGTAATGGGCAATTAACTTCAGCCTGGTTTGATAAGTGGGCACCTCAATGTCTGCTTATCACCTTCATTAGACCGCGAGACATTCGTGATGCAGGTTTTTCTCTTTCTATGAAGTTAGGTGATATTTGGAATAACAGTAACTGGATGTGGCCAACTGCTTGGTATGATTTGTATCCGGTTTTAATTAATCTCCCTATTCTGAATTTTAACAATGATCGTGATAAGTTGGTATGGAAGGATAATCATGATAATATCATGCCCTTTTCGACTTGGGGAGTATGGGATACAATTAGATACCATGAGCAATCCGTCTCATGGCATTCATTTGTGTGGTTTTCACAGTGCATTCCTCGACACTCGTTCTTTATGTGGCTTATTCTCAGGAAGAAACTTAGGACTTAAGATCTCATGAAGAATTGGGATGTTGGGGGCAACATGAATCTAAGACTTCAAAGTTGTTCACTTTGTCAAAGAGGCCCTGACTCACATAACCATTTATTGTTTGAGTGTGGTTTCTCTAAACAGGTCTGGAGTGGGATTAAAGCGCTCGCTGGAATGGCTGATGTTTCTGAAAAGCTGGATGACATTATTGATTGGCTAATGGTTCGTGCTAAATCAAGATCGGTTAGAAGCATCATGGGAAGACTTGTGGTTGCAGCTACACCGTATTATGTTTGGCAGGAAAAGAATGCTCGTCTCTTTACTAACACTAAAAGATCAGTGGTTGCTATACAGAAGATCATTAAGTCGACAGTTAGGTGGAGACTTGCATCGTTGAAATTCTGGGACATTCCTAGGGATGTCTTTCTCCAAATTGAAGTAGATTAGTCCTAGTGTGAGTTACTGGTGATAGTGTTTTTGTAACTCTAGATGTATTTGGTTGCTTGTTTGATTTATTGCTTGTTAACACTTGTATGGCCTGTCATACTTGTGAACTGATTTGGTATTCTGCAAAATCACTTGTATTGTATTGTTTGGGTTTTGGAATATAATATACTCACCGGGATAATAAAAAAATTCCATTACCCAAAAAATTAGGAATTGTTATTGTAAGTGCTTCCATAAACTCCTTTTCAGCTGATAATTCAATTAAAGCCCTTGCATATCTACTCCTACCCCATGATTGCGTACACATTGTAGCTGTATATGTGTCAAGTAATTTCGGGGTTCCAAGTTTTGTGGCTAACATACTCAAACCATCATCTGTATAAGCAGCCAATGGAACATTATGTATTTTTACCCACACCGAACACTTTTGATATCCGCTTATTTTAAAGTGACCGTTGGTGACCATTAATTTAGAAAAATAGGTACATTTCTTACTAGCCCTAGCCATCCCTCAATCACACTCAGCATACCCTCCTTTGTAGCGAATTTGAAGAAAAAGAAGCCTGAAGCATTCATCATTATTTGTTGCAATCCATATTTCCCCCAAGCATATTTCACAAAGTTTTCAACTACAAGAGACGTGATGAGCGTTCATTTTGTGATAAATTCCCCTATCAAAAGGCCACATTACAATGTCTAAAATGAGTTAATATTCCGGAACTATTGGTACTTAATGGATTCAATATATACGCGGGTTCACGGAAGATGAGAGTGAGGGTAAATGGCATCAAGTAACTCAACATGGAGGCCTATGAAGTTACAAGACACAAGGAGGTGATTCGAGAGTCGAACGAAGCAAATCGGAGAGCAGCATGAGCTGCCAGCGCTACTGGCGCCTAGCCGATTCAGCCGAAACAACCCTCCAAACCCTAATAGAGAGCCGATTCGGCAGCCCTAAAAAAACCTACAAACCCTAGGTTGACTTTGCTGATTCCAAGGAGGTTTTGGAGCTCCTAACACCTTCCGATCTTCATCTTCTACCTAGATCTATCTCTTTTATTTACTTTCAGTTGGTAAACAATGTCTTTTATCTTTTCAGACTTTGTTATTCCTTTAATAATGATAGGCTAATAGGCTGAATACTTGTTTGGATCGATGTGCTAATGCAGACGTTTATCTATTTTAATTTATTTGTTAGATCGGTTGGAGTATGTTTTAGTGTTTATCGTAGATCCATGTTTTAATAGTTTTTCATATTATTATCGGTTCTATATCCGAATATATTAGTTTATTTCTGATGGTTGTCTATGATCATAAACTAGGACTAATATGCTAGGATGGAAAACAGTAGTCGGTCTATAACTAGATGTAAAAGGTCAGACGTGATCCAGTGACATGGAAACGTGCACTGTGGTCACCGGAGGGAATTATTATCGTTTTGGGTAAAAGGGATTACCCTGTTTAAACTTTTATACCAACAACATTTAACAGTACATCACAAGTAATGAGGCTGAATGCCACATTAGTTACCTATACAACATGCCATATAGGGTAAACAAGCTATCCTAGTAATACAACAAGTAATCAAAACAAGCCTATTACAACGCTGCCATTTGAGTGAGATAGGCACCCTCAAACATGCACATCAACTGATACAAAGACAAGTGAGAGAGATACATTTACAAGGAAACCAGAGTTACCTTAAACATGCACATCACCATATCTAAGTTCCAATGAGAGGGGCAAATTTACAAGGGGCCTAAAACACTTCAAACTAGACAAATATAAGAACAAAAAGCTGATATAAGCAGTATCTTCAGGAATCATGTGATTTGAGTTGTTGTAAAATTCCGTTGTGCTTGGTTTTTGCGTGATTTACGCATCAAATTTGGTATCAGAGACAGGTTTACAAATAGGTTTCTTAATCTTTTAGTCCTTGGTTATCGTTTGGTTAGTTGGGTTAGATTAGATCTGTTGGAGTTATAGTTCATTTTGTTTAGATATGTTATTGTTGGTATTGCTTTGTTGAAGATTAATGGCTTTTAGAAGAAATATGACATTAGAAGAAGCTCATAATGTTAGGAGGGATAGGCAGATTGAAGATCTACAAGAAACACTTGGTAGAGTTCTTAATCTATTAGAAGATGGTGGTTTAAGGTTGAATAGAGAACGTGTTGTAGGTGAAAGAGATGATGAGTCAGTCTCAAGGTCCTAGTGAGAGATCTGATAGTTCCCATAGATCTTCTAGTGATTTTGATGAGTCTAATTAGTCTAGAAGAAGGCATAGGAGACATAAGGTGGATGATACAAAAGATATTAAAATAAATACCCCAGATTTCGTTGGTTCTTCTAACCCAGAAGAATTCTTTGGATGGGTCCAGGTTATGAATATAATAATGGAAATAAAAGGTTATGATGATAACAAAAGCTTTAAAGTTGTCATTATTAGGTTAAAAAAGTATGCTTCATCTTGGTATGATAATATGAAATCTGAAAGAGAATATAAGGGTAAAAGCAAAATTAAGACCTGGTCCAAGCTGAAAGAAGTTATGCAGAAGAGATTTGTTCCCAGTCGTATAAGCAAGATTAGTATTTTCTGATGAATAATCTGAAGCAAGGCACAAAAGAGGTTGTGGAGTATATTAGAGAATTCGAGCAACTGAAGACTCGAACTGGTGTGAAGGAAACTGAAGAGCATACTATCGCCAGATTCCTTGGTGGATTGAATACTACCATTACTGAGAAGATAGAGTTGCAGCCCATCTGGACTTATGAAGGTGCTTGCAAGTTAGCTCTCCAGATCGAGAAGCAACTGAAGAAGAAGGTCTAGTACAAACCTTTCACTAAGGATTCATCCAGTTCCAGTCAACCAGTTCTGAAGCCCAGCTCAACTGGTCAACCAGTTCAAAGGTCCAATGCAACTGGTCAACAGTCCTTTAGAGGCAAGGAATCTAGAGGATCACAAGAGCCAGTTGGAAAGAAATGTTTTAACTATCATGGTTTTGGTCACTTCCAGGCACAGTGTCGCAACCAGAGAGCACTCACTGCTAAGGAGATTGAAAGCTTACCAGATGTTGACATTGAAGAAGGTCAACCAATGTATGATGACGATGAAAGTGAAGAAACATATGTTGGTGCAGATGTTGGAGAAATGCTGGTAGTCAGAAGAGTGATGCATGCTAATGAAGTTGTAACTGATACTGCTTAGAGAGAAAATATCGTCCATTCCAGATGTACTGTTAAAGACAAAGTGTGTGATCTAATCATTGATGGTGGAAGTTTTGCTAATGCTGCTTCAACTTATATGGTAGAAAAACTAGAGTTACCTACCACAAAACAACCTCGTCCATACAAATTGCAATGGCTCAATGAAGGTTCAGAGGTAAAGGTTAACCGTCAAGTTACTATTCCTTTTCCCATTGGATCTGTTTATAAAGATCAAATTATTTGTGATGTTGTTCCTATGGATGCTTGTCATATTTTGTTGGGTAGACCATGGTTATTTGACAATTTTGTATTTCATAATGGTCGTGCAAATTCTTATTCATTCTTTGTAAGTGAAGGTCACTTTGACTTCTCTGAAACCCAACGAGTCACTGAAAGTTAATTAGAAAGACTAACCCAGCAAGTCTTTATTTATGTCCCAAACTGAAGTTGAGGAAGAGTTAACTGGAGGCTCTCCAGTTATGATGTTACTGGTGCTTGAACGTACCGAAAACAAGAAGTTCACTGGAGTCCCCAATCTCCTGAAGTCTCTATTGGAGGAATTCACTGATATTTTCCCAGAAGACTTACCTGAAGGTTTGCCGTCAGTTAGAGGTATAGAACACCAGATTGACCCGGTTCCAGGTTCAGTTCTTCCTAACAAAGTTGCTTATCGATGTTCACCAACTGAAGCAAAAGAATTGCAAAGGCAGGTTGATGAATTGGTTGTTAAGGGCTATGTGAGAGCAAGTATGAGACCTTGTTCAGTCCCAGCTCTCCTGGTTCCAAAGAAAGATGGTTCGATGAGAATGTGTGTTGACAGTAGAGCCATAAATAATATAACTATTAAGTATAGATATCCCATTCCCAGATTGGATGATATGCTTGATAAGTTACATGGCTCCAGTGTGTTTTCAAAAATTGATCTCAGAAGTGGTTATCACTAGATTTGAATGAAAGATGGAGATGAGTGGAAGACTGCTTTCAAAATTAAAGGAGGCCTTTATGCGGTTAGTAATGCCTTTTTGTTTATCTAATGCTCCCAGTACTTTCATGAGGTTAATGAATGAAGTCCTCAGACCACTCATTGGTTAGTTTGTTGTTGTTTACTTTGATGATATTCTCGTTTATTCAAAAACTGAAGCTGGGCATATTAATCATCTAAGAAGTGTATTTGAACTACTAAGAAAACACCAGTTGTATGGTAAACTGGAGAAATGTAATTTTAATGTGGAGAGTGTAATATTTCTTAGTTATGTGGTGTCGAGAGAAGGTATTTCCATCAGATCATGGCCAGTTCTTACTATAATCACTGAAGTAAGAAGTTTTCATGGACTGACATCTTTTTATAGAAGATTTATCAAGAATTTCTCTTCAGTTGTGGCTCCAATTACTGATTGTCTGAATAAGGGTGTGTTTGACTGGCCAAGTTCAGCCCAGTTAGCATTTGAGTCGCTGAAGGAAAAGCTCAGATCAGCTCCAGTATTATCTTTGCCAGATTTCGATCAATTGTTTGAGATAGAGTGTGACGCCAGTGGTGTAGGTATTGGTGCAGTACTGGTACAAGCAGGGCGTCTAGTGGCATACTTTAGTAAAAACCTGAATGGTTCTAAACTAAAGTATAGCACTTATGATAGAGAGTTTATGCAATTATTCGAGCTATTACTCACTGGTCACATTATCTAAAGCCAAAGCAAATTGTCTTGTTTTCTAACCATGAAGCTCTGAAGTTCATTAATGGTCAACACAAGCTTAATGCCAGACATGCAAAATGGGTGGAATTTTTGCAGTCTTATTCATTTGTTTCTAAACATAAAGTTGGAATAGCAAATGTTGTTGCTGATGCACTTTCTAAAAGATATTCATTATTATCAATTCTGGAAGCAAGAGTTCTTGGATTTTCTTTCGTTAAGGAGTTGTATGTTGCTGATCGTCTCACTAAAGCTAACCAAAAAGTGCCATTTATTGTTCAAGATGGTTTCTTATTTAAGAATGGAAAGTTGTGTATTCCAAGGGGTTTTATCAGAGATTTACTGATAAGGGAGGCACATGGAGGAGGTTTAGCAGGCCATTTGGGCATTAATAAGACTGGAGAGATCCTCACTGAACACTTCTACTGGCCAAGTCTACTAAAGGATGTCCAGACTATCATCAGTCGTTGTCCAACTTGTCACCAAGCGAAGGCAACTTTTCACAAGGGTTTATATACTCCTCTTCCAGTTCCACGTCAACCATGGGAAGATCTTAGCATGGATTTTATTGTTGCACTGCCCAGAACTCAAAGGGGAAAAGATTCAATAATGGTTGTTGATCGTTTTTCGAAGATAGCTCATTTTATTCCTTGCAATACTACAAATAATCCTTCAGCAGTGGCAAATTTATTTTTCAATGAGATTGTTCGCTTGCATGGGATTCCAAAGACAATTGTGTCAGATAGAGATGTGAAATTTCTAAGTTATTTCTGGAAGACATTATGGAGATTGATGGGTACCAGATTAATGTTCAGTACGTCTCATCACCTTCAAACTGATGGACAAACTAAAGTTACAAATAGAACGATTGGTATGTTGTTGCGGTCACTGGTGAAGAAGACACTGAAAGATTGGGATCTGAAGCTTGCTCATGCAGAGTTTGCTTTTAACAGAGCTCCAAGTTATTCTACCAGTAAATCGCCATTTAAAATCTGTTATGGTATTAATCCTTTAACTCCAATTGATTTAATTCCATTTTCAATTGAGCCAAAAACAAGTATTGAAGCTGAGGCCAGAGCAAAAGAAATCAAGAAAATTCACCAGGAAAGTGAAGGCCAAAATTGAGAAGACTAATGCTAAATACAAGGCAAGAGCAAATAAGCATAGAAAGCAGTTCAGTTTTGCTCCAGGTGTTCTAGTCTGGGTACATCTGAGAAAAGAAAGATTTCCATCAAAAAGAAAAAACAAATTAATGCCCAGAGCTGAAGGACCATTCAAGATTCTGGAGAGATATGGTGAAAATGCTTACAAGGTTGAGCTACCTCGAGATATGTCAGTTTCAAGAACTTTTAATATAGGTGATCTGATGCCTTATCTGGAGGATGAGTACCTCGAAGACTTGAGGACAAGTCTTTCTTTAGAATGGGAGATTGATATAGAAATGTCCAGGTTCACTTAACTGGAGAAAACAAGTGAACTCGGAAACTCAACTGAACTGAAGAAATTAAGTGAAGTGGGGAGAACTGGCCAAATAATGCCGCCAGAACAAGCAATGTTGATTCTGCCAGTTGTCGCCCATTTTAGACAAGTATTTCCTGAACCAGTCCAGTCCCCAGTAGCGACCCTTCTCCAGTGGCATATTGCTCCAGATTTTACCAGTAATGATCCTCCAGTGAAGCTTTCGAGAAGTCCACCAGTAACGGTCTCCACTGAAGCACTCCAGTGACCAGTCCCATTCAAGTCTACTGATGACTGCTCCAGATTTAAAGTCTCCAGTGGAAGTCCAGATGTCACTTTCCAGTTGCCTAATAAAGTTTGTGTCTGTCGCATGATTGTGGGGTCCAAATAAAGGAAGAATGACAGCTGTCGAAGAAGAAGACAAGGAAGAGTGAGTGGCCACGTTATTCTAACGGTTTGTGGGTCCTCTTACAAAAGGAATCTTTCTAGAAGCTTTGTCTGTCCATTTCCCATTGACTAATAAATTAGTGGTTGTCCTTTGCACATGACAACTTTTTATTATTTTATTATTGTTTTGATATCTCCAAGGAAATAGTTTAATCTGTAAATAGGGATTGTATTTCTCATTGTAAAGCAGATTATGTTGTTGAATGAAATTAATAGAGCAACCTCTATTTCTTATCCAAAATCTTCATTTACCTTTAAAAATCTTTGATCTTGGTGGTTTGGAGTGATCCCTTTATCTATATTTGTGGTGGTTCGTCCTTTATCAAATATAGTGGTGAGATCTTAAATCTTCGATTCCTTTATCTGTGTTTGTGGTGGCTAGACCTTTATCAAACATAATGGTGGGTTGGAGTGTTTCCTTTATCCTTGATTCTTGAATGAAATTAATAAAGCAACCTCTATTTCTTATCCAAAATCTTCATTTACCTTTAAAAATCTTTGATCTTGGTGGTTTGGAGTGATCTCTTTATCTATATTTGTGGTGGTTCGTCCTTTATCAAATATAGTGGTGAGATCTTAAATCTTCGATTCCTTTATCTGTGTTTGTGGTGGCTAGACCTTTATCAAACATAATGGTGGGTTGGAGTGTTTCTTTTATCTTTGATTCTGGTGGCTTGGCCTTTACGAATCTTGGTGATAGATTCTTTTATCTATCCCTTTTTATTTATCGTCTTGTTTTGTTGTTTATTCCATAAAATTTAGAAAATACCGAAAATAGTAATTTGAGTTGTAAAATTCTGCTGTGTTTGGTTTTTACGTGATTGATACATCAATTTTCTAACACTTTCTAAAAATAGAAGAGTTGATAATTATTTTAAATAAATATAAATATAGATATAAACAAATCAGTAAATTTTTTATATTATTGTAAACTAGCAAAAATGTACTTAATCTATACTATCTATATAAACAAACTACCCTATTTAAAATTTAACACTCTACCTTTAAAATCTCTAATTTACCCTTTAAATCTATATTACCATGAAACACTTTATTCCTAAAATTCCAAAAATACCCTTTAAATAAAAACCTTACGGGTGTCCCTTCGCTTCCTTGAAGTTGTTCACATAATATACTAAAAAAACACACATGCGTTACCGAATTTAATAATCAATCAACATAAAAAACGTTCACTCTAAAACAACAACAGCGGTAAGAAACACTTAAGTTGAATCATACATTTATGTAATAACACGGTACAACTACTTAACCAATGTTTTTTTCTTATGCCCCGTCACATCGTGCGGGTACGAGGCTAGTATACTTAAAATAGAAAAAAGAAGAAATATCTTTGTTTGAAAAAAGCAAACTGCAATTTTCCTTTGTCAACGCTTAAACGTAATGACCCCTCTGGGTTATGTATGTCTGCCCCTGGAAATGCCTACTTATATCTGATGTACTACATTTGCGAATTTTTAGTGTTCTATATCTGGTCAATTATTTAATATAAACTCTCCGTAATACATTGAGAAAAATCTAAGGCATGTCGTCCAAGTCTCTGGTCTTTTTAAAACGCAAGTGTCAAGGTAACCACATGTATCTTTCAATAAATTAGCGTAATTTTATAATAAGAAAATATATAGCGTAATTCCCTATTTATTATCCTCAAAACATTATGCTCATTAGCGATTTAGAGTGTGTATAATAACTTCCACTCATATTTGGAAAACACAGTCGGAGACCGTCGTAAAATTTTATATATAGTTACTTAGCTAGCATAAAATCGTAAACATGTTTTTGATCAACACATACATGTTCCAATAAAATTATTTTTTAATACAAGTAAAAATAGTTTTTGTCCTTTAGATGAAAAAAACAAAAGTTAGGTTGAAAGTTTAAAAACTTAACCTTACCTTTTTCTATAGTTAAATTTCCAAATAAATTTATTATACCATAATTGTTACAGTATAATATGTGTAAGTATTTTCAATCCACATAATCATATACTAGAAGTACTTTGCAACGTTTAGTTTGCGATATATATATATATATATATTATATATACAATTAATGTATACGAGGTCAATAAAACGAGAAAATCCTTAAAATGAAAATAAACAATTAAAAATTATATTTTGATGCATTAAAAGTTTATAAACTGATATAATGTATAACTAATTATCATCATTTAAGTGTTTAACAACACATTAATCTGTCAAATTTGTGAAAAATCTATGTTTTTTATTTTGTGCATCCATCTTGGTTACATATTCATCAGAATGTATGCATCCAACAAACCACATGATTTTTTCAATTTTGACATATGAATATATTGTTAAAAACTTAAATAAATATAATTAGTCATATACTATATTATTTATAGACTTTTAATTTATCAAAATGTAATTTTTAAATGTTCTTACCGTATTTTTTTAAGAGTGTTTTTACTGCAAAACAACCATATATGTATATATTCACATATATATTAGTAGATAATTATTGTAATTTTCTATATATATATATATATAGTAATAACTTAATTAGTCACTATAACTTAACTAATCTTTTTACAGTAGTACCTAAAGTGATTAAATATATATACTTATGATACATCAAAGTGTGACCTTCTATTAGCCAACACAAATAAACCTAACAAACTATTGATTGTCATTTGGTAAAGTAATTCCTATGAAAACCGAAAGTGTTACTCCGAAGTGCACTCTCATCCACCTCATCATTCTCTTGTCCTAGCTAGCCGCCAAAACCTTATAAATAGCATCTCATCTCTACATTAATTCACATAACTTCTCCCACTTTCAATTTCAATTCCATTCTATTTTCATTTCCAATTTGAATTTCAATTCAAAAATGGATTCAGCCATGAAAAGTGATAAACCACCACCTAGAGAAGCTTTGCAGATGCAACACCATGAACCACCACAAAGACCAATATGGCAAATCATAATGGTTGCCGCGATTGCAGCCGGTGTCCAATTTGGTTGGGCCCTTCAGCTCTCTTTACTCACTCCTTATGTCCAGCTTATCGGTGTCCCGCATACCTGGTCTTCATTCATCTGGCTTTGTGGCCCGATTTCTGGTATGATTGTTCAACCCGTTGTTGGCTATTACAGCGACCGATGCACCTCCCGCTTCGGTCGCCGTCGTCCTTACATCGCTGGTGGAGCCGGTCTGGTTGCCATAGCCGTGTTCCTCATCGGCTATGCGGCTGACATTGGAGTCTCCACCGGTGATAAGATCGGCGCGCCGACAAAGCCGCGCGCCATAGCTATCTTCGTCATTGGTTTCTGGATACTAGACGTTGCTAACAACACCCTACAAGGCCCATGCAGGGCCTTGTTAGCCGACTTAGCCGGTTCAAATTCTAGCAGAATCAGAACCGGTAACGCATTATTTGCGTTCTTCATGGGTGTGGGAAACGTGTTGGGTTACTCGGCCGGTTCCTACACTCATCTCTACAGAATCGTTCCCTTTACCAAAACTGATGCATGTGACGTATATTGTGCAAATCTAAAAACATGTTTTTTCATCTCCATAGCGTTATTAGTAACAATCACAGTCATCGCTATGGCGACTGTGTCCGAAGAGCCATTTGTGCCAGAGGTCGACGAAAGTAAATCGTCGTCCAAACAAATGGTCTTCTTTGGCGAGATGTACGCGGCCTTGAAAGGACTTTCAAGGCCCATGTGGATCTTGTTACTGGTAACATGCTTAAACTGGGTTGCATGGTTCCCATTCTTATTATTCGACACTGATTGGATGGGTAAGGAAGTCTATGGTGGTACCGTCGGAGAAGGTCAGTTATACAACCGTGGTGTTCGAGCAGGGGCGTTGGGTTTGATGCTTAACTCGGTTGTTTCGGGTTTGGCCTCCCTTTGTATCGAGCATTTGGCTCGCTGGTTAGGTGGTGTCAAGAGGTTGTGGGGTGGTGTTAACTTTCTACTAGCTATATGTTTAGGGATGACGGTCGTAGTGACCAAATTAGCTGAAAGTTCACGGCAGTTCACGACGGCACCTGACGGCACCGTCACCCCTCTGCCACCAAGCGAGGGTGTAAAGGCCGGAGCTTTGAGTATTTTCGCCGTTCTTGGTGCACCACTCGCAGTGAGTTATTGTTGCATGCTATTTTTTCTGATCTGTATACAAACTCTTTATTGTTGTTTTCTGATATATATATATATATTTTCTTGATACAACACTTGTCTAAAACTACATACAAGATGCATATATATTTTTGATTGATTAACTTTTTAGTTCAGTTAGATATGATAGTTAATTATTTATAACGAGTCAAACGGCATGAAATTTATATATTGTAATATTTATTTTTTAACAATCGTTACCTTTTTTTAGGAAAGCAGGAATTTTAATAACTAAATATACATGCCTTTGCGAAAAATAATACTGTATGCAATTAGTAACAGTTTTAAATCACTGGTCTTAGCACTTTTCTCTACATGGGACATAAGGCTATAGCCAAGAAGTAATAAATGTCTAAAGCAAGTGCAATTGGACCAAAAGAACACTGGATTAGTTTTACTTTATCAATAAAACTTTTCAGTATATTTATACTATTTCTTTTTGGTAGATGCAAGCACAATTAACATACTTCAACTAGCTCAAGTAGTTTGAGTACCTGTTTTACAAGCAGCAGGTTTTAGGTTCAAGACTTGAAAAGTATATATAGGAAGTCTTTCTATGATGACTTGACTTGGGTATATCCAGGTTCAAGTCTGAGAAGGCAGGGTTTACCCCTATTGATCGTCGTGCCTTCAGGCAGATTAGTAGGGAGTTTTCCCCCATCGGGTATTTGAAATATGCATTTCTACTTTGAGGGAGTTCTCTAACGCGGACCCGGTTAAGACAACATATGTTAAGCCTCTCGCTGTCGAATCGCGACACGAAGTTCTCAACCGAAATTCACCTTTTAAAAAACAAAGATGCAAGCACTATTATTTGCGGAGTATTTTTTTTAATAAAAAGTTGTCGTATTTTCTTGAGACCATTTATTGCGCCTATACTCAGAATAGAACTAAGTCTGTGAGTAGTTGTTAGGCCCCTACCAACCGTTGACACCATCATTTCTCTTTCTCAATGCTATATCAGTTTTTTTCTCTTAAATCACTTCTTCCTTAATCACTACCAACCCTAACTTGTTCTCCTCTTCCTCAACTACCGACCAAAGAAAAAAACAAAAGAAAAACAACAAAAATGCATTTGGCCCCACACTCACCACCTCTCCCTCTATCCTCCCCCTTCCATTCATCGACGAAGCCCACGAACCAGCGCTGCCAATGGATTCCTCGTCGATGGCATTGAGGTAGAACCGACGAAGAAGCCGTTGGCACCGGCCTTAGGATTAAAACTCGTATATCTGTTTGAAGTTTAAAATCAGAGAAATAACATAACACTAAATTATAACCGTTGTCCGACTGTAAAGTTTTTATTTTCTAATGACATAATAATTGTATAACAAATATAATTGATGCGATTGCATACGTATAATTAAAGGAATTGAACATATCCTTTGGTAAGAGTATATATGCAAAAATTAATATTCTAGGGAATCGATTATATCTTTGGTAAAAGGAGATTACAACTTCTGTGCTACATGTCTATTATTATGAAATCAACTGTTATGAGGACTTTATGCGTTATATAAAATTATTCTTATGCTTATACTAATATCGCTTTTAAAGTTGATTTGGGTACTCGTATTAAGAGTTTTATTTTTTGTATTACATAAATTATATTCCGTCCGTCCCTCTAGAAGCGTCGTGTTTTAAGTTTACAAAGTCTTTATTATTCAACTTTGACCTTAAATATTTTTTGTTTGTGTTGTATAAATTTTGATAAAATTTATATGAGTTGATTGAGTTTTAGATATATTTTCGTTGGCTATAATTTTCATCAAGTATCATATAACAAATAAAATATATATTTAAGGTTAAAACTATAAAACAAAGACTTTGAATGTTTAAAATGAGACACTTCTAGGGAGACGGAGGAGGTAATTATTACTTTGATTATACTCGTATACCTTTTCTTTTTTTCTTTTTTTGACAAAAGAATAAAGAAATATCGGCATAAGATTTCATTTTACTTTTTAATTATATAGATATCATAACCAACATAGTATCAATTTAAGATGGTGTCCACAAATATCTATTAAATTTATGAAATAAGTTTTATTTCTCTTTTATAGATTTCATCATAACTTTATATGGTATTAATTAATTAACAATGATCAAAAAATGATGTTTTGTAAATTATTGATGTTCTTGTTTATACTTCAAGTGTTTTATCTAATTATATGTCATATATATTTCAACAAGAACTTCTAATATTAAGTACGTGGTTTTTGCATGATTCAGGTAACTTTTAGTGTTCCATGCGCTCTAGCTTCAATATTTTCAAACAATTCCGGGGCAGGACAAGGTACATAAAGATACTCCTAATAATGAGTTTATGACATGTAAAAAAAATAAAAATTAGTAGATAACATATGTCATATTTTTATAGTTTTAAGGGGATTTTTAGTATATATTCTTTAAGAGGATTTTTTTTAATCATTTTTCATATATAACATCTACAGCTTATAGTTTACCAATATTTTATATGCTTATTCTATTCGCACAGGTCTATCACTTGGTGTGTTAAATCTTGCAATCGTCATACCTCAGGTACATATTCTTATTACAGTTCATTCCCAAAATAACAACAATATTTTAAGAACATAATTTAAAACTTTAAGAATATATAGGTTGAAGTTTTTATCATTAGCCGATAGGAAGTTTGTAAAAGTAACTTACAAAAAGTCCATATTGTCACTTTTGAAAAATTTAAACTTTTAAAGAGACAATTTTTGCCATCATGTGGAACATGCTACTGGGCTATCTTATCATTGACTAAGACCAAACAAATATTTGTAACTTATCATCAACCAGACCATTATTTGGCTTCTATTGAGGTAATAAAAACACATGGGTTAGGGGGTGGTGGATGGTCCTATAAGAATTGATAAGAATTAATTTGGGACCCTGACATTTGTCACCATGCCTCATGACCAAAATTTGAGGTGTATCGCTTACATTTTTGGGAAGAGATACGTATATAATCGGGGGATGGGAATATAAGGCTGTCGGGTATCTAAGCTTAAGTGTGGAACATTCATATATTGTTTTTTTAATTCATAAAAATCATGGGCCCATGCATTTATTCATTAGAGAAGATATAATAAAATATTAGTATGTGAAAGGTTTCACACCTAAACTTAGGTGCCGGATAACCTTATATTTCCTTTTTCCTATATAATTTGGTTGAATATATAAACCTACCAAAATGAGCAACGGTTCACAATAAGTTAATATGGGCCATAAGTTAGAAGATGTGGAAGAGTTGCTACCTAACTTGTTCCTTTTTAATCAACTTAAATAACAAATTGGTCTGTGTAATGAGTATAGACTTACAATACGTTCTTGATTTTTTTTAAAGAAGAAAGAGAAAAGAATGCAAATGATTTTATAATAATTTGTGTTCTTGAGTTTTTTTAATAAAAGGAAAATAAAAGAAATGAAATTATATAGATGTATTTTTTAATTAATTTTGTTACCAAAATTTTCTTCTCAAAATATGAGATGATTTGCAAGGATCTTTTCTCTCATTCTCATCTCTTTCATTTATTTTATTTTTTTTAAATTAGGACTAGAGAACACAGTGTTATAGTTATAGTGGTTGTTTTGTTGTTAAAAAATAAATAAATTGAGTGATTCTTTAATCATATTGGGTTGGCTTGTCTTAAGTAATGGGTCAAAAGGCTTTTCAGTTTATTTTAATAAGTTCAAATGGATACAGGGCCAACTAAATTGAGTTTGATTTGACATGATTTACCAATAAAAAATTAAAGTTAAACTTAAAACCATTAATTAGGGGCAACAATTTAGAACTTAAAACCATGATATTCTTTTCTTTTACCTTTTAAGAAAAATGTGTTATATATTACATTTAAGGTACAATCGATTATGAAATTAATCATGGAACTTAATTGCATTATTTAATTTCAACAGATGGTGGTATCGGTTCTTAGTGGACCATGGGATGCCCTATTCGGTGGTGGCAACTTACCTGCATTCGTGGTGGGAGCTGTGGCGGCCGCAGCCAGTGGTATCTTTGCAATGACCATGCTTCCATCACCACCACCCGATGTCGTACTTTCAAAGGTTTCTGGAGGCGGGATGCATTAGAGTAAATAATGGTAACTACTCAAAAGCTTCCAACTGGGTCAGGTTGGGACATTTAGGATGAAAAAAGTTGTATTTTCATTTGGATGTTGATTTGTGCATATATGCTAAGCATGATGCAGAAATCATTAGTGATTCCCGCATATGTGATGTTTGTGTTTAAGAGAATGTTATGCCATTCCTCCATTATTTGTGTGAGACACCACTTCATGCTTGATGGAATCGAGTCTTCGCTTTATTCATGTATACAACTATATGTTTTTAGTTGGTTCAAGAATAAAAATTCAAAGTTTTACTGTTGATGGTTTTCATATATAAATTGGTATTTTACTGGCGTAACTTGAATTGTTACCTTGTTCTAACTTTTCTTTAACCGTCAACTTAAATCTTTGAGTTTGATGGTTCTGTTAACGCTATTGTTCTAAAAAAATGATATTATTCTAAAGAGTTATCGACGTAAATCGTCCATGTGGTTTACTTAAAAAATAACGTTTGAGCCCTGTAGTTTAATAACCTCATTGACCAATAACCTCGTTGACAGTTCTTTATAAGAGGACAAGGT
This sequence comes from Erigeron canadensis, assembly GCF_010389155.1. Lineage (NCBI taxonomy): Eukaryota > Viridiplantae > Streptophyta > Magnoliopsida > Asterales > Asteraceae > Erigeron > Erigeron canadensis. Next base: position 14,535 of record NW_025215693.1, on the reverse strand, counting down.
TCGTGTTTCGTCTTTTACGTTCACGGTCATTATCATCCATCCGTCAAAATCCTCACGTGCTTCCCACGTGAGGGTACTGTTGGAGTGTGATCATTTTATTATAAATCGCATGTCCGAAAATAATTAAGCCTACAGGGTCACACGAAATGACACGGTAACTCTATATTATTAATTGATATATTAAAGTAATATTTTAATTGATTTGATCATGAAATTATTAATAAACATTTATTAAATGTTAAATAAATAATGTTTATTAATTAAAAAGGAATTAAAAGTCAGAGTTGGTCTAGGATTAAGGGGAAGGGGGGCCGAACCATCTAAAGGGTTTTAGGCCCTAAACTAAACTTGTCTATCAAGTTAAGTAACCATAAGCCTATAAATAGAAGATTAAAGTTAGAGGTTTTTCATAAGTTCACAAGCGAAAAAACCCTAACTAAAAATCTCTCTCTCTCTCTCCCTCTTTTTTCCGATCGACCGAAGCAAAGAGAACTCCAAGGGGTTCGGGTTTTAGGGTTTCGACTTCAAGGGTTCAAGCAAGGGGTTGTTTGGTTCGTGATCGGGGTACTAACATACAATATACGGGGTGTCTAGTGTGCGATCGTAGAGGGGTTTTACTTTGAACCCTACAATAATAATAATCTATTTATTAATAATATTATTGGAAGCTTTGCGCAAAGGTACACGTTTCGATTCTATTCTTTGTTAATTAATTTGATTGCATATTTGTTTCGATTTCATCCGTTGCGCTTACTCGTGATTATGTATGATTATATGCTTATATTCTAACAGGTACTTTAGTATTTTCCAGAGTATAAAGGACCAAACGTTATCTTTTGGCTGGAAATTTCAAGATCTATATATTTCTATCCAAAATTATTTCAAATTTCCAATTTGTATTTTTCATCGTCATCAATTCATACATAAAAAATTAATCAATCACCACCATCACCATCTATCCATCCATGTATCTATGTATATATCTAAAACTAAATCTACACGAAATACATAAATTTACAACAAACCTTGATTCAATAAAAAAACTACCCCAAGCAAGGTAGTGATTATTGCCTGAAAAATGGGATACAATGGATGACCGGAAAAATGGAGAGGATGGGATGCAGTGGTGGTGAGGGTTGCTACGATGGTGAGGAAGAAAACGATTTATGTCAAATCCTCCCTGTGGGCGGCAAATGATGGTTGGAAAACGACAAACCCAATTAAAATCGATCTATATATCCATTTATATTTTTACCTTGAAGATCTATATGATATACTCAATAACAAATCCTATTGAAATCCATCTATATCCCCATCTAGAATTTTACCTTCAAGATCTATGTGTACCCATATATTATATATATACACGAGAGTAAGTACCCGCGCGTTGCGGCGGTGAGATGGTGGGGGTGATAGCTAGGTCAGAGAGTGTGATAGTCAAATGCCTACGGCCTCCGTCCTCCGCCCTCAGATTTAAAAATTCGTTAAAAGTATATCGAATGACATCTCTAATGAAAGAACATGAAATTTTAAGAACACCCATACAATTTTTATAATTTATCGACGTATGATTTTTGAAATAAAAGATTTTGAATGAATTGGAGGAATAAATGATTTATGGAGGAGAGAGAAAAAAGCTGATTGGTTGAGATTTGAGGAGAGAGAAAGGGTATTATGGTTATTTTAGATAAATATATAATAGATGAGAGGGGTATTTTGGGGATGTACTTAAAATCTATATTGAAAATTTCAACTCAATGTTGAAAATCTGGAAGGATTCTGCTTTATAATATAATATATATATATATATATAGGGGTGGGTTATTTATAGTACAAACATTTAAAAAAGTACAAAAAGTACATGTCTAAGTTAACTTACACATGCTTGTTCCTTCCATCTCCGACCACCACCACCACCACCATGATCATCTCCGACCACCACCATGATTCTCCGGCGATGACGACCATCTCCGGCGAGACTTACACATGTGTAACTACAACATACACATGTGTAAGTTAACTTTTCGGCGAGAATTAGGTTCGTTTTCGGGTGGATACGGTACGGGCCAGAGGCCCTCATCCGTTCTAAGCTGACCGTCAAGGGACGCATATGGGAATCGTATGGATTTGATGGGCGGTGATCCAAGAGATGGTGACGGTTTGCTACGGTACAGGCGAAGCCCTTGATGCCGGTGCCGGCGCCGGCGTCGTGGTTGGGGTGGTCGGGGATGATGGTGGTTGGTGATGATTGTCTCGCGAAGGAAAAAACCTAGAAATTTTAGACCCTAAAATGCTAAAAAGAAAAGTTGTACTTACACATGTGTAAGTTAGTTACACTTATGTAACTCTCGCCGAAGATGGTCGCCGTCGCCGGAGGATCATAGTGGAGGTCGGAGATGATCATGGTGGTGGTGGTGGTGGTCGAAGATGGAAGGATAATGGAAGAAAAAGGAGAAAATACCTTGTACTTTTTGTACTTTTTTAAACCCTTGTACTAAAAATAACTTTCCTCTCTATATATATATTGAAAAGTTATTTTGAGAACTTTTCAAATCAAACCCAACCGATGATTATTCTTTATTTGAAAATTATTTTTTGATTATTTTCTGAATATATAACTTATGTGTAATTTTGAAATTATAATTGTGTGGAGGCATAGATTATCATCCGTTATATAATTATGTAGAGATTTGGATTGTTGATCACATGTGCAAAAATATTGCTATGATTACATGTGATTGACTTGTATACATGTGATCATAGCAATATTCGTGCACATGTGATCAAGAATCCAAATCTCCACATAATTGTATAACCGATGATATATAAATATAATCCATGCTCCACACAATTATAAACTTCAAAATTACACATAAGTTATTCAGAAAACAATCAAAAAACAATTTTCATGTAAAGAACAATCATCGGTTGGACTTGATTTAAAAAGTTCTCAAAGGTTCTCGCCAAAAAAAGGAATCTCAAAATAACTTTACCCTATATATATATATATATGGGTTGGGTATTATAAAACAATTATTAAAGTAAAACAAATAAGACAAGATCTTAACCCTTAGATCATGGTTAATTGATGCACGAAAATTCACGAAACAATTGATGTACAATGATTTTCATGATGCACGGTGATTATCACAGAAGAAAAAACTATTGTTTTATTTGTTTTACTTTAATAAATGTTTTATAATACCTATAAATCTGTGTATCGGGTTTTGATGATGTAGGGGATGATGTGGGCAATGGTGGCTGATGTCGTGATCTGGTGATGGCATAACAACGGCGGCAATAACCTATTGGTGGTCAGTGGTCTGGTGTTGAATTTATACAGAGAGAGAAAGAGAATTGTGATATAAAAATGAATTCACACCCATAGATATATACATGTACATACATATATTTGTACATACATAAAAATTGTAGTTGTTTTTGATAGTGAAGTGATGATGATTTTTGTGGGGGTTGGATAATGGATACAGAGACATGGATATTAAGGGACAGTTTGGTTCACATAATGTTTTTTGAAAGAATTAGAATTTGTGTAAGGAATTGGAATTTGAAATAGTTGAAATTTGAAAGTTTTAATATTTGTCTTGTGTTTAATGGAATTCAGTTGTAGGACTTAAATATAAACTATGTCAAATGACAAAATTAACCTTTATTATATTTAAATAATATAAACTTTTTCATTTTAATTACATATACTATAATAATAATAATAATAATAATAATAATAATAATAATAATAATAATAATAATACATGGATGATAGATACAAGTACATAACACAAAAAAGACCATCAAAAACAAAAGTCTCTATCAAGTACAAACAACCACAACCTAATCGGCGACCGATTTCTTTTTTTCACCGCGTCAAAATCTAACTCCGGCAGTCTCCCATCAAGATCTTTTCTTTTTCTGAAAAGCACCTGATGCGTAAATCACGCTAACACTTAAGCACAACGGAATTAAACAACAACTTTGTCGATGCACGTTGATGTGACAACAACAACTTAGATTTGATATGTCGTTTAGATTGAGACATTATGTTAATTTATGTCGTATCTATATATGTAATTGATAGATTATGGACTTTATGTTTTGGTAATGATCGATTACATGTTTTGGTGTTATATATATGTGTTATGTATGATGTTTGTTGTGTGATATACAAGTACAAACATAATATGTGTTAGGATTCCTTAATATGAAACACTTAGGAATATAACTAAGTCTTATATCTAACGAAGATAAGGTATATCTTCGTTAGAGGCAAACGAAGATAAACTTCGTTTGGTACAAACGAAGATTAACTTCGTTATATGGGCTGGGCAGCTAAGTTCGTAAGAACAAAGCCCAGTTCGACCTGAAACATATATATACGAATGAATACCCTAAAATAAGGTATCACATTCGACAGACACGTACTCCAGACACCTAAGTTCGTTCTATAGCTTATAGAAACGAATATAGCATCATACGACTGATTATTTACTTGATAATTAGCGATATACCCGTTTACTAATCAAACTAGTTATCTCGTGAGGATTCCGCACTCACGACATAATCATAGACGATCTCGAGAGCGATCTGTAGCTATCGAGGGACTCACAAGTGGTATCAAAGCCAATCGATATCTTATCGAAGGTTCGAGATCGTTTTGTTTGATTCTTTTCTCTGAAAAACAACCTCCCGATACCCTTACTGTCTCTAATTTCGTTTTCTCAAACGAATTTAGCAAACGAATTTAACCCCATCTTCGTTTCGAGTTCTTCCAACGTATTTAGCCTTATTTTTGTTAAGTTCCTTCAAACGAATTTCAAGTTATCTTCGTTTACTCTCACCTTACGACTTTAGCTTTATCTTCGTTTCTTTCTTTCAAACGAAGATAATCCTATCTTCGTTTCTCTTCTGCAAACGAAGTTAAATCCTATCTTCGTTTCTCTCCTGAAAACGAAGTTAATTCCATTTTCGTTTCTCTCTTTCAAACGAACTTAAATCTATCTTCGTTCAGTGCAGCAAACGAATTTACACAATGGCTTCCTCGTCGACAAACACTGCTGTTGCTCAATATCTGAATTCTCTTGTCTATCATGATCATCTCGTTGGACGTACTAATTCTCCACCGAAGTTAGTTTCATTGGCTGACTTCTGGGCGTGGAGGGGTCGATTTGAAGATTATATTCAACGAGAAGATTTGAACATGTGGATTATGATCACTGAAGGATATGAATGGCCAACTCTTACTGTAAACGGTGTTACAACTAATTACAAGGTAGGAGAGTTAAAAGGCGAAGAAAAATCCTTGTATGCTGTTAAAGTTAAGGCTCTTTCTACTCTTAGGATGTGCATCCCTCAAGAATTAGTGCACCTGTTTCCTAAGCAGGAGTACAAGACTTCAAAGCAATTGTTCGATGCTATTGAAGCTCACTGTGAAGGTGATCCATTATTGAAGCAAAATAGAGTTAAGATGCTTAAGAAACAATTTGATTGTTTTAATGCTACCAAGAACGAACTAGTTGAGGATCTTATCTTGAGATTTCAACATCTTCTTGCTGAGTTAGCCTATTTTGATCTTAAGTATACTCCTACTGAGATAGTGGATAAATTCTTGGATGGTTTGCCGAAAGCTTATAAAGAATTTCATCATGGATTGCAAGAAAGAGCTGATTATGCATCTCTTCGTATAGATGGAGTTATATCCACATTAAGAAACAGAGAAATGAAGGATAAGGCAAAGGATCTCCAAGACAACTTCACACAAGATCCATCTCTTTATCATGCCACTATGAAAAATCCTACAACTGATATTAATGCATTCTTTTCTGGGGTTGGTACTTCTGGCACGAAAGAGGGTTCTAATTGTGTTACGGATGGAGATGATTCTGCTGGTTTCATGGCTTCTGATGCTGGTTTCAAGGCTCGAAAGACAAATGAGAATGCAAAGCCAGGAAATATGACATTTGGTAACATTTCATCTACTTCTGCTGGTTACAAGTCTATGCCCATGGATATGAAATCCGCTGAGGGAAGGATGAATGTATTTGCCGCAATGTGTGCTGCACATGAAGCTTTTGTTGCAGGGAGGATCACGGATCCAACACTCATTGATGAAGATTATGACCAAATAGATCCAGATGATGTTGAAGAAATGGATCTGAAATGGAATTTGGCGATGATCACCAGGAGAGTGCAACGGTTTATGCAACGAACAGGTAGACAGCTTATTGGGGGTACTCAGGGCTTTGACAAGTCAAAGGTTAAGTGCTATAATTGCGATGGCTTTGGACATTTTGCCAAAGAATGTCAACGACCAAAGAGAGATGTCAACATTACCCCTACCCGTCAAGATAGAGGTGGTAATCGTCCTTTTAATCCGAATACAAGTAGAGCTCTCTTGTTGACCGATGATACTACTGGAAATAGCAATGACAAGGCTATCGTAGCTGCTCAACCTGATGGTTCTTATGTCTGGAATCTTCCACAGGATGAGACTAATAATGCTTATTTGGCCGAAATAGTTGATGATATGGCTCAAATAGCAGATTCTGTTGAGGATTTCTTGGACACCTCAGTTTACCACAGTGATGAGCATTTGTATGAAAAAGCTCAAAGCTCGAACTTGGAATCTTCTACTCAGGTTTATGACACTGATTCTGAGTCTGATGAAGAGGTTGAGGTTGCTGATACGAAAGATTCTGGAGAGGTGAACGCTGCTGAGAACAAAGACGATTCTGCTACTGAAAAGGTTGAAAAGACAATTGAAGAGCAGATGAAGGAGTATGAAATTCCAGCAGGCATGAGTGTGGATGACTTTGTCGCGTACATGGCAGACTGCAAAGAAGCAGATCAACAGGTATCTTACTCTCTTCGTACTATTGTTCATGTTTGCAAAATTGTTAATCGAATGTTTGATGAAATTGAACAAAAGAATGAACTAATTAAGCATTTAGAATCTGTTGTTAATGCTGCTCATGAAGAAAGAGATAAGTTGATTAAAAAAGATTGAACTGTCACTGATAGAGAAAATTTTTTAAAGGATAGGATTAAATCTTTAGAGTTTGACATTATTGCTATGAAAGACAAAGTTAAACATGCTGTGGCTGTAGAAAGAGTAGGTGGTGAAGCTTATGCATTATTAGCTAAAAAGTGTGCTACTATTGAGAAAGAACTGGCTGATGCTAGAATAGAAATAGTGGACTTACAAGCTAAGGTTGATTCAGCTAGACATGATGAGCTTTTGATGCATATGAAAAAGTTTGAGGACTCTCCATCTAAGAGTTCTGACACTGCTAAGGTTTCTTACAATAGCATGCCTCCTCCTTTCAACAATAACTATACTCCTGTAGAACCTAATATTCCTGAAGTCCTACTTCAACCTAGTGTTGATGTTGGTAAATCGAAAGACTCGTCTCCTAAGCCTACTTTGACTGGGGAGACAGCAAAGTCTAAAGGAGTTTCTTCTCAACCTACCAAGGAAGAGAAATTGAAAGGTGTCGTCCTAGATTCGTCCACTTCTTATGGTCAGAAAGACAGTATTACTCACTTTACACTTCGTAAGAGTAGTAGGGTCTACACTGAGTTAGAATTTCCGTTATCATCTATTGACCCTAAGAGGATTGATAAAGTCTGGGATGTTGATATTAAGGATATGAAGCGATTAAGTCAGTTGCGTCAAACTCCTTTACCTAAGCAGTCTAGGGATAGTCAATCTGAAGATGAATTAGTTGTTAATGTCGAAGCAACTAAGGCTTTGAAGCATATCTTAATGCCTGCTCGAAAGAAGTCCCCAAGTAAGTCTAGGATATCACCGACCAAACGAGACCATAAGGATCCTAGTAAAACAAGTAAATCAGTGGACAATAGTGAATCTGTAAGTACCAATAATAAGGTAGATACAAAGAAAAAAACTAAGGTCCTCTCTTGCTTTGCTTGTCATGAAAAAGGTCATGTTTACAGTGTATGTCCTAATCGACCTCGGAGATCGGGTTCTCCTTCAAAGGTTTCCACCTCGGAAGGAAAAAGGGGGTTGGGTAATGATAAACAGGTTCATGAAACTAAAGTTCAATCTTTTCAAAACCGTTTACTATACCTCAACGACGTGAATCTCCACCAAAAGGTTCTTCCCTATGGGACAAAGATTCACTACCCCCAGTGGGAGTTCGAGTCGGTCACAAACACCTTCAAGTCGTAATTCATTTTATGACCGAATTCATTCAAGTGTTAGACCCTCTTTTGGCCTTCATTCCCCAAGACCTTCTCCAACGAGCGGTCAGACGTCTTCTCCAGTGAGAAGACAAGTTGAGAATCAAGTCACACCCACGGCTTCTAGCAATGGATATTGGACTGAACTGATTCTCAAGGATGAGAAGGGACGACCCAAACCTATGAAGGTTTGGGTCCCCAATGATAACTAATATTTCTCATTTTATGTGCAGGGAGTTCCTAGGAAACCTATTCATTTGTGGTACCTTGACAGTGGATGCTCCAGGCACATGACAGGGACAAGAAGCTCTTGTCCAATTATACTGGTATAAATGGGTCGTATGTTAGTTTTGCTGGTTCCAAGGGCGGCAACATCACCGGTCAAGGAGATGTCGTCAATGGACAACTAACTCTAGAAAGAGTTAACTATGTGGAACAACTTACTCACAATCTAATGAGTGTCTCACAGATCTGTGATAAGGGCAACAATGTTCATTTCACAGAAAAGGAGGCATACATCTTGAAGCCGGGTTTTGTTATTCCAGAAGAATGGATTATGCTCAAAGCTCCTAGGAAGAGAGACATCTATGGTTTACTTTTAGGTGTTGATAATCCAAAGGAGCCCTTTGTTTGTTGAGCAAGGCAAATGAGTCTGAATCTCTCCTATGGCATCGTAGAATGGGACATATCAACTTTCGGAAGATGAATGAACTTATCAGTCTTGGTTAGTTGATGGTGTGCCTGTTAAGAAGTTTGGGATGGAAGATAAGTGTGTACCGTGTTTGAAAGGGAAGCAACATAAGAATCCGCATAAATCCAAAGTACTCAACTCTATTTCCAAACCATTCGAATTACTTCATATGGATCTCTTTGGTCCTGTGAACAAAAGAAGCATGGAGGGATGTCTTACTGTTTGGTGATCACTGATGATTACTCGAGGTACTCATGGGTATTTTTCTGAAGACCAAGGATGAGACTGCCGAACGATTTATGGATTTTGTCAAGCAAGTTGAAAATGTCCATGGAGTCAAAGTTAAGAGAATCAGGAGTGACAATGGTACTGAGTTCAAGAATAATACTATTACTGTATTTTGCTTGACCAAAGGAATTCAACATCAGTACAGTGCACCATATGAGCCACAACAGAATGGAGTGGCTGAACGGAAGAACAGGACGTTAATTGAGACAGCCAGGACGATGCTTGCTGATTCAGGGCTTCCTATTACTTTCTGGGGAGAGGCAGTGAATACAGCTTGTCACATTCTGAATCGGGTTTTGACAGTTAAACGGTTTAAGAAGACTAGTTATGAACTGTTGCACAACAAAAAGCCCAATTTACAGAATGTTGAGCCTTTCGGTGTTCCGTGCACTTTTCTTAAAACTCTTCCTCAAGGGAATTTGAACCTAAATCTGAGGAGGGTTTCTTTTTGGGTTATGTTCCAAGTACACCGATTAGGCGTGTGTACAATCAGAAGACTGGCAAAGTAGATCTTGGTACAAATGTCGTAATTGTCAGTCATAAACCTGCTGTACACCTTGGTCCTGCTAATAATTTTGATTATGATGGTGTCTTCACTTCTTTTCGTGGTCCTGTTTCTTTGCAGGTGTTCCAACAGTGGAGGATGTCGTTACTCTTCATGATCCTCTGGATGGTGGACCGTTTCTGGTTCTTCTTCTGTTCCTCACCAATAGTTGAGCCTACTTCTGAATCTGGAGAATCTAGTGGGACAAAAGTAGCAGATTCAACCTTAGAGCCTGCTCCTATAGTTCCTACTGATCCTTTGCATGTACCTCTACCTGATTCTCCTTTCTATGATACTGATGACACGGAAGGTGAAACTCAGGAGGAGCCTAAAACTCCAGATTATAAAACTCCAGAGCAACATGTGCAGACGAATTTGGGAGATGATCTTTCTGTCGATAAGGTTCCTCAAACCAGAGTCAACAAGGATCATCCAGTCAAGCAAATCATTGGTGATGCTTCTGCCTCTGTTCGCACGAGGAATCAATCTAAGAAACCGTCGTGTATGTTTGCTGAAGTTAAGGATACTGGGGCAATTACTTGGTACTTGTATTACTGCTTTATCTCTCAGGTTGAGCCTAAGAATGTTGGAATGGCTCTTAAGGAACCGTCATGGGTTGAGGCGATGCAAGAAGAATTGGCTCAGTTTCGAAAGCTTGAGGTATGGAAGTTAGTTGACTTACCTCCGGGTGAATCTCCTTTAACAACGCGTTGGTTTTTCGTTGTAAACGAGATGACAGAGGTGTAGTCACTCGAAATAAGGCTCGATTGGTGGTTAGAGGATTTGAGCAACAAGAAGGTTTTGATTACGATGAGACATTTGCACCTGTAGCTAGACTTGAAGCTATTCGATTATTTCTGGCATATGCTAGTTATAAAGGTATTAAGGTGTATCAGCTTGATGTAAAGAGTGCCTTCTTGTATGGAGATATTAAAGAAGAAGTGTATGTAGAACAACCTGCCGGGTTTGAGGATCCAGACTTTCCTAATAAAGTATATCGTCTCGATAAGGCTTTATATGGTTTACATCAGGCTCCTCGATCGTGGTATGAAAAATTGTCAACACATTTGAAGGAAAGTGGTTTTACCAGAGGTTCTATAGACAGCACGTTGTTTATTAAATGGAAAGGGAAGGACTACTTGCTTGTACAGGTTTACGTCGATGACATCATTTTTGGTTCATCTGATGACAAAATGTGCAAGGAATTTGAACAGAGCATGAAGGCTAAGTTTGAGATGAGTGCTATGGGGGAATTAACCTTCTTCCTTGGACTACAGGTGGATCAACTGAAGGATGGTTTCTTTATACATCAGACCAAGTATGTCAAAGATCTGCTTACTCAGTTTCGCATGTCTGATGCTAAGGATGTTGTTACTCCCATTAAGACTAATCATGGGTTGTGTCCTGATAAGCCTAATGATCCATCCGTCGATGCCACTCAATATCGAGCTATCATTGGATCCTTGATGTATCTGACAGCCTCACGTCCAGATATTACCTTTGCTGTTTCTATGTGTGCTAGATATCAGGCTAATCCGAAAGAGTCTCACTTGAAAGCTGCAAAAGAATCCTTCGTTATGTGAAAGCCAAGCCTCGTCTAGGTCTTTGGTATCCCATGTATGGTTCTTTTGACTTCGTAGCTTATACTGATTCGGATTATGGTGGTGACAACTCGGATAGGAAATCAACGTCAGGTGGATGTCAGCTTTTAGGGGGGAGAATTGTATCGTGGCAGTGCAAAAAGCAGACATCTGTTGCACAGTCATCCTGTGAAGCAGAGTACATTGCTGCTGGATATTGTGTTCTCAGGTGCTTTGGATACAACAACAACTGCGCGATTATGGTATGAATATCTCCATACTCCCATTTGTATTGATAATAATGCCATAGATATTACCAAGAATCCGAAAAACTTTAAAGTCACCAAGCACATAGATATAAAGTATCATTTCATACGTGACTGTTTTGAGAAAAAGCTTATTCATTTAGAAAAGGTTATTACTGATGATAATCTTGCTGATCTATACACTAAAGCTTTGATGGACCTCGTCTTGAGTTGTTATTTCAACTCAATGGTATGAAGAATGCCGAGTAGTTTCTCTCAAAGAACTTAAATTATTTTGTGGTCTTTGTAGTGTAAGTCGTACATAGATAGAGTCATAAAAATACAAAAAGAGTTGTCTTAGTATAAGTTTGTATATATCTAGTGTCAGAAAAATAAAAAACATGAAAAATAGAAAATCCAAAAATATGAATAAAGTAAGGTTACTGCGCTAAATGATGAGAAGTGACGATACTTTAGCTTTTAAGCCTGCTTAATCGTAATATAACTGATTAGTTCAGTGATTACAATTTGGATATATCGGTAGACACAAAATACCAAGGTTCCTTCAATCTGAACTTAATTATATAATGTTCTTGTGGGAAACATATTCAGATATATGGCTGAGATTGCTTGCTTTTCAGTAATGAATTGATCTAGTCCTTAAATTTTGTGAAAGATCTAGCATTACTATAAGATTGTTCAATGAATAGGCACGAACCTCTACCAATCATGAGCATAAAGTAAATGTGATATTGTTATGCAAATCAATAAATGCAAATTAAGGGGCTAATGTGGTCTTTGAGATTCGGACAAGTATGTTCTCGGGGTATCTTTGTATACCTAGCCTACCTAAAGCTTCAACTTGGGATAGGTTGTCGGAAAGTTCGCTACATGGATCTCATAGAAAATCACGGGTTCCTTATAAATCATGAAATGCAGAAGCAAATATGTGAAATCACAAAGTAATTCAATTCAGTTATCCACAAGTGTTTCATGATTGGTTAAGGATGTTCTTGAATATATTGAATACTTTTTATCTTAGTGCTTGTATCGATTACGAAAGTATATCTGAATGTGGGTTACATAAGTTCGCAAACTATTCAAGTGACATATTAGGCTACTCGGGTTACATGGTGACTGTCCTTGGCCAGGGTATGTCGAAAGTGTCATAACTCAAGGAAACTGGACGTACCGAGTTTTTAAGAGGACAAACATACCGGTAATCGCTGTTGGGTCACGGTTCAAACTTATAATAAGAGAATTATTCTCACCCACCAGGCTTTATGTAACATGCTAACTGATCTAATCAGCAGTAATCACGCTTATGTGAATAATGTATAAAGTCTGGTTAATTAGAACTAGATTAGTTTATTATTCTGTATTTTTATTTTTCTTTTTAATTGAGTCAAAATAGTATTTTTATAAGTTCTTATTGCACGAGAGATCCTATTCAAATTCTGAGTATATGTTTGCTGAATTCCTTCATGTGAATTTTTAATGAGGTTGTGTAGATTGTTACAAAGAAGATTTTCTAATATGGACATTAATTTGTTTAAAGTTTAGAAAATGATCTTTTCAAGTGTAATGTGAAATGTCAAAGTCATTTGAAATCTCATGATTTTCACTTGTCACCCAATTATTATCGGGTTTGTTTAAATGTGGTGACATTTTAGGGTTTGACAAGAAATGACCTCCTTGATCTTTTGTTAGATTTTTAGTTATTTCATATTTGTTACCCTGATTGAGTGTGATGTAACTTGAATTTCTGCATTATACTGTTTGTTCTCAATGCGTTGATGAGTTCTGTGGTAAGTGTGCAGTGTTCAGGTTAAGAAGATAACGTTGGAATGCTGATTTCTTATTACTTGTTATTTACACGGATGATATCATACGATAAGATCCTTGGTGTGTAGTGATAATATTTGTGATGCAGATTTAAGCATGTGAAGGATGAATACATGAACTGGTTTTGTTTTGGAATAGTTATTATTATGATTCATGTATTTAATGAAAATAATCAACTTTGACATTAGTTTCTTTTGAATTTCATGTGTGATTTATGACAACCTTTGGAATTTCCTAAGTTCTTCAGTGAATTTGTGTTGGATTGTTCATTGTTAGTTTTGTAGACGGCATCTAGTATGGGACTTAAGTGTTTCAAGATGGTTTGCGTCATGCATTTATGATCCAGGAAGTTCTCGGTGTCATAATGAATTGGTAATGAGTTCATATTTAAATTGATTATTTTCAGGTTTGTTTATGGATAGCGTTTAAACCATGGGTTTTCATTTAAGATTATAATGTTCGGTTATCTACTTACATTATGATTATGAATTTGGGTGCTAAGCACGTTTTTAGTACAAGGCATGAACAGGTTGCTTTCTAACGAGTTTTTGCTATGTACAGATGTGATAAAGGGTTGTGTTTTGGAAGATTGCTTGGATGAAAATCTGAAAATTTTTCAGAAACTTGCTGAAATCTGGAATATTTTGAGATTTGTTCTTACGAAGATAACTGCTATCTTCGTTCGAAATAATTTTGTTCAAACGAAGAATATCTTCGTTTGGCTAACTTCGTTTGTGAAGTTAAGCCCGACCCATTGTTGGCCCATTGTTATTTCACTATATAAACGGGTTTTTCTTCGTTGTTACTTCATCAAACGAAAATTACTTTTATTTCAAGCAAACCCTAAAACCCAAACTCTTTTCTTTTCTCTCATTTAATTCGTTTCTTGATTCGTGTGCCAACTGTGATCTAGTAAGTGTTTGATGTTTTTCATTTACGAAAACGATTTAGGTTTTCCATGTATCTTCGATTTGATTTGTTTTGATTATGTTTATAAATTCTGTAAATCAGTCCCTGGTTTACAAACGAATTTAGACTTGTGTGAACGAATTTAGACTTAGTTCAAAACGAATTTAGATGTGTGCACATGGACTTAGATTAAATGTGTCGATAAGATATGCAAGA
>NW_025215692.1:0-24581 GCF_010389155.1 Erigeron canadensis | reverse complement strand
CAAATATCTATTAAATTTATGAAAATTTTATTTCTCTTTTATAGATTTCATCATAACTTTTATATGGTATTAATAATTAACATGATCAAAAAATGATGTTTTGTAAATTATTGATTTCTTGTTTATACTTCAAGTGTTTTATCTAATTATATGTCATATATATTTCAACAAGAACTTCTAATATTAAGTACGTGGTTTTTGCATGATCAGGTAACTTTTAGTGTTCCATGCGCTCTAGCTTCAATATTTTCAAACAATTCCGGGGCAGGACAAGGTACATAAAGATACTCCTAATAATGAGTTTATGACATGTAAAAAAAATAAAAATTAGTAGATAACATATGTCATATTTTTATAGTTTTAAGGGGATTTTTAGTATATATTCTTTAAGAGGATTTTTTTTAATCATTTTTCATATATACATCTACAGCTTATAGTTTACCAATATTTTATATGCTTATTCTATTCGCACAGGTCTATCACTTGGTGTGTTAAATCTTGCAATCGTCATACCTCAGGTACATATTCTTATTACAGTTCATTCCCAAAATAACAACAATATTTTAAGAACATAATTTAAAACTTTAAGAATATATAGGTTGAAGTTTTTATCATTAGCCGATAGGAAGTTTGTAAAAGTAACTTACAAAAAGTCCATATTGTCACTTTTGAAAAATTTAAACTTTTAAAGAGACAATTTTTGCCATCATGTGGAACATGCTACTGGGCTATCTTATCATTGACTAAGACCAAACAAATATTTGTAACTTATCATCAACCAGACCATTATTTGGCTTCTATTGAGGTAATAAAACACATGGGTTAGGGGTGGTGGATGGTCCTATAAGAATTGATAAGAATTAATTTGGGACCCTGACATTTGTCACCATGCCTCATGACCAAAATTTGAGGTGTATCGCTTACATTTTTGGGAAGAGATACGTATATAATCGGGGGATGGGAATATAAGGCTGTCGGGTATCTAAGCTTAAGTGTGGAACATTCATATATTGTTTTTTAATTCATAAAAATCATGGGCCCATGCATTTATTCATTAGAGAAGATATAATAAAATATTAGTATGTGAAAGGTTTCACACCTAAACTTAGGTGCCGGATAACCTTATATTTCCTTTTTCCTATATAATTTGGTTGAATATATAAACCTACCAAAATGAGCAACGGTTCACAATAAGTTAATATGGGCCATAAGTTAGAAGATGTGGAAGAGTTGCTACCTAACTTGTTCCTTTTTAATCAACTTAAATAACAAATTGGTCTGTGTAATGAGTATAGACTTACAATACGTTCTTGATTTTTTTTAAAGAAGAAAGAGAAAAGAATGCAAATGATTTTATAATAATTTGTGTTCTTGAGTTTTTTTAATAAAAGGAAAATAAAAGAAATGAATTATATAGATGTATTTTTAATTAATTTTGTTACCAAATTTTCTTCTCAAAATATGAGATGATTTGCAAGGATCTTTTCTCTCATTCTCATCTCTTTCATTTATTTTATTTTTTTAAATTAGGACTAGAGAACACAGTGTTATAGTTATAGTGGTTGTTTTGTTGTTAAAAATAAATAAATTGAGTGATTCTTTAATCATATTGGGTTGGCTTGTCTTAAGTAATGGGTCAAAAGGCTTTTCAGTTTATTTTAATAAGTTCAAATGGATACAGGGCCAACTAAATTGAGTTGATTTGACATGATTTACCAATAAAAAATTAAGTTAAACTTAAAACCATTAATTAGGGGCAACAATTTAGAACTTAAAACCATGATATTCTTTTCTTTTACCTTTTAAGAAAAATGTGTTATATATTACATTTAAGGTACAATCGATTATGAAATTAATCATGGAACTTAATTGCATTATTTAATTTCAACAGATGGTGGTATCGGTTCTTAGTGGACCATGGGATGCCCTATTCGGTGGTGGCAACTTACCTGCATTCGTGGTGGGAGCTGTGGCGGCCGCAGCCAGTGGTATCTTTGCAATGACCATGCTTCCATCACCACCACCCGATGTCGTACTTTCAAAGGTTTCTGGAGGCGGGATGCATTAGAGTAAATGGTAACTACTCAAAAGCTTCCAACTGGGTCAGGTTGGGACATTTAGGATGAAAAAGTTGTATTTCATTTGGATGTTGATTTGTGCATATATGCTAAGCATGATGCAGAAATCATTAGTGATTCCCGCATATGTGATGTTTGTGTTTAAGAGAATGTTATGCCATTCCTCCATTATTTGTGTGAGACACCACTTCATGCTTGATGGAATCGAGTCTTCGCTTTATTCATGTATACAACTATATGTTTTAGTTGGTTCAAGAATAAAAATTCAAAGTTTTACTGTTGATGGTTTTCATATATAATTGGTATTTTACTGGCGTAACTTGAATTGTTACCTTGTTCTAACTTTTCTTTAACCGTCAACTTAAATCTTTGAGTTTGATGGTTCTGTTAACGCTATTGTTCTAAAAAATGATATTATTCTAAAGAGTTATCGACGTAAATCGTCCATGTGGTTTACTTAAAAAATAACGTTTGAGCCCTGTAGTTTAATAACCTCATTGACCAATAACCTCGTTGACAGTTCTTTATAAGAGGACAAGGTTCGTGTTTCGTCTTTTACGTTCACGGTCATTATCATCCATCCGTCAAAATCCTCACGTGCTTCCCACGTGAGGGTACTGTTGGAGTGTGATCATTTTATTATAAATCGCATGTCCGAAAATAATTAAGCCTACAGGGTCACACGAAATGACACGGTAACTCTATATTATTAATTGATATATTAAAGTAATATTTTAATTGATTTGATCATGAAATTATTAATAAACATTTATTAAATGTTAAATAAATAATGTTTATTAATTAAAAAGGAATTAAAAGTCAGAGTTGGTCTAGGATTAAGGGGAAGGGGGGCCGAACCATCTAAAGGGTTTTAGGCCCTAAACTAAACTTGTCTATCAAGTTAAGTAACCATAAGCCTATAAATAGAAGATTAAAGTTAGAGGTTTTTCATAAGTTCACAAGCGAAAAAACCCTAACTAAAAATCTCTCTCTCTCTCTCCCTCTTTTTTCCGATCGACCGAAGCAAAGAGAACTCCAAGGGGTTCGGGTTTTAGGGTTTCGACTTCAAGGGTTCAAGCAAGGGGTTGTTTGGTTCGTGATCGGGGTACTAACATACAATATACGGGGTGTCTAGTGTGCGATCGTAGAGGGGTTTTACTTTGAACCCTACAATAATAATAATCTATTTATTAATAATATTATTGGAAGCTTTGCGCAAAGGTACACGTTTCGATTCTATTCTTTGTTAATTAATTTGATTGCATATTTGTTTCGATTTCATCCGTTGCGCTTACTCGTGATTATGTATGATTATATGCTTATATTCTAACAGGTACTTTAGTATTTTCCAGAGTATAAAGGACCAAACGTTATCTTTTGGCTGGAAATTTCAAGATCTATATATTTCTATCCAAAATTATTTCAAATTTCCAATTTGTATTTTTCATCGTCATCAATTCATACATAAAAAATTAATCAATCACCACCATCACCATCTATCCATCCATGTATCTATGTATATATCTAAAACTAAATCTACACGAAATACATAAATTTACAACAAACCTTGATTCAATAAAAAAACTACCCCAAGCAAGGTAGTGATTATTGCCTGAAAAATGGGATACAATGGATGACCGGAAAATGGAGAGGATGGGATGCAGTGGTGGTGAGGGTTGCTACGATGGTGAGGAAGAAAACGATTTATGTCAAATCCTCCCTGTGGGCGGCAAATGATGGTTGGAAAACGACAAACCCAATTAAAATCGATCTATATATCCATTTATATTTTTACCTTGAAGATCTATATGATATACTCAATAACAAATCCTATTGAAATCCATCTATATCCCCATCTAGAATTTTACCTTCAAGATCTATGTGTACCCATATATTATATATATACACGAGAGTAAGTACCCGCGCGTTGCGGCGGTGAGATGGTGGGGGTGATAGCTAGGTCAGAGAGTGTGATAGTCAAATGCCTACGGCCTCCGTCCTCCGCCCTCAGATTTAAAAATTCGTTAAAGTATATCGAATGACATCTCTAATGAAAGAACATGAAATTTTAAGAACACCCATACAATTTTTATAATTTATCGACGTATGATTTTTGAAATAAAAGATTTTGAATGAATTGGAGGAATAAATGATTTATGGAGGAGAGAGAAAAAGCTGATTGGTTGAGATTTGAGGAGAGAGAAAGGGTATTATGGTTATTTTAGATAAATATATAATAGATGAGAGGGGTATTTTGGGGATGTACTTAAAATCTATATTGAAAATTTCAACTCAATGTTGAAAATCTGGAAGGATTCTGCTTTATAATATAATATATATATATATATAGGGGTGGTTATTTATAGTACAAACATTTAAAAAAGTACAAAAAGTACATGTCTAAGTTAACTTACACATGCTTGTTCCTTCCATCTCCGACCACCACCACCACCACCATGATCATCTCCGACCACCACCATGATTCTCCGGCGATGACGACCATCTCCGGCGAGACTTACACATGTGTAACTACAACATACACATGTGTAAGTTAACTTTTCGGCGAGAATTAGGTTCGTTTTCGGGTGGATACGGTACGGGCCAGAGGCCCTCATCCGTTCTAAGCTGACCGTCAAGGGACGCATATGGGAATCGTATGGATTTGATGGGCGGTGATCCAAGAGATGGTGACGGTTTGCTACGGTACAGGCGAAGCCCTTGATGCCGGTGCCGGCGCCGCGTCGTGGTTGGGGTGGTCGGGGATGATGGTGGTTGGTGATGATTGTCTCGCGAAGGAAAAAACCTAGAAATTTTAGACCCTAAAATGCTAAAAAGAAAAGTTGTACTTACACATGTGTAAGTTAGTTACACTTATGTAACTCTCGCCGAAGATGGTCGCCGTCGCCGGAGGATCATAGTGGAGGTCGGAGATGATCATGGTGGTGGTGGTGGTGGTCGAAGATGGAAGGATAATGGAAGAAAAAGGAGAAAATACCTTGTACTTTTTGTACTTTTTTAAACCCTTGTACTAAAAATAACTTTCCTCTCTATATATATATTGAAAAGTTATTTTGAGAACTTTTCAAATCAAACCCAACCGATGATTATTCTTTATTTGAAAATTATTTTTTGATTATTTTCTGAATATATAACTTATGTGTAATTTTGAAATTTATAATTGTGTGGAGGCATAGATTATCATCCGTTATATAATTATGTAGAGATTTGGATTGTTGATCACATGTGCAAAAATATTGCTATGATTACATGTGATTGACTTGTATACATGTGATCATAGCAATATTCGTGCACATGTGATCAAGAATCCAAATCTCCACATAATTGTATAACCGATGATATATAAATATAATCCATGCTCCACACAATTATAAACTTCAAAATTACACATAAGTTATTCAGAAAACAATCAAAAAACAATTTTCATGTAAAGAACAATCATCGGTTGGACTTGATTTAAAAGTTCTCAAAGGTTCTCGCCAAAAAAAGGAATCTCAAAATAACTTTACCCTATATATATATATATGGGTTGGGTATTATAAAACAATTATTAAAGTAAAACAAATAAGACAAGATCTAACCCTTAGATCATGGTTAATTGATGCACGAAAATTCACGAAACAATTGATGTACAATGATTTTCATGATGCACGGTGATTATCACAGAAGAAAAAACTATTGTTTTATTTGTTTTACTTTAATAAATGTTTTATAATACCTATAAATCTGTGTATCGGGTTTTGATGATGTAGGGGATGATGTGGGCAATGGTGGCTGATGTCGTGATCTGGTGATGGCATAACAACGGCGGCAATAACCTATTGGTGGTCAGTGGTCTGGTGTTGAATTTATACAGAGAGAGAAAGAGAATTGTGATATAAAAATGAATTCACACCCATAGATATATACATGTACATACATATATTTGTACATACATAAAAATTGTAGTTGTTTTTGATAGTGAAGTGATGATGATTTTTGTGGGGGTTGGATAATGGATACAGAGACATGGATATTAAGGGACAGTTTGGTTCACATAATGTTTTTTGAAAGAATTAGAATTTGTGTAAGGAATTGGAATTTGAAATAGTTGAAATTTGAAAGTTTTAATATTTGTCTTGTGTTTAATGGAATTCAGTTGTAGGACTTAAATATAAACTATGTCAAATGACAAAATTAACCTTTATTATATTTAAATAATATAAACTTTTTCATTTTAATTACATATACTATAATAATAATAATAATAATAATAATAATAATAATAATAATAATAATAATAATACATGGATGATAGATACAAGTACATAACACAAAAAAGACCATCAAAAACAAAAGTCTCTATCAAGTACAAACAACCACAACCTAATCGGCGACCGATTTCTTTTTTTCACCGCGTCAAAATCTAACTCCGGCAGTCTCCCATCAAGATCTTTTCTTTTTCTGAAAAGCACCTGATGCGTAAATCACGCTAACACTTAAGCACAACGGAATTAAACAACAACTTTGTCGATGCACGTTGATGTGACAACAACAACTTAGATTTGATATGTCGTTTAGATTGAGACATTATGTTAATTTATGTCGTATCTATATATGTAATTGATAGATTATGGACTTTATGTTTTGGTAATGATCGATTACATGTTTTGGTGTTATATATATGTGTTATGTATGATGTTTGTTGTGTGATATACAAGTACAAACATAATATGTGTTAGGATTCCTTAATATGAAACACTTAGGAATATAACTAAGTCTTATATCTAACGAAGATAAGGTATATCTTCGTTAGAGGCAAACGAAGATAAACTTCGTTTGGTACAAACGAAGATTAACTTCGTTATATGGGCTGGGCAGCTAAGTTCGTAAGAACAAAGCCCAGTTCGACCTGAAACATATATATACGAATGAATACCCTAAAATAAGGTATCACATTCGACAGACACGTACTCCAGACACCTAAGTTCGTTCTATAGCTTATAGAAACGAATATAGCATCATACGACTGATTATTTACTTGATAATTAGCGATATACCCGTTTACTAATCAAACTAGTTATCTCGTGAGGATTCCGCACTCACGACATAATCATAGACGATCTCGAGAGCGATCTGTAGCTATCGAGGGACTCACAAGTGGTATCAAAGCCAATCGATATCTTATCGAAGGTTCGAGATCGTTTTGTTTGATTCTTTTCTCTGAAAAACAACCTCCCGATACCCTTACTGTCTCTAATTTCGTTTTCTCAAACGAATTTAGCAAACGAATTTAACCCCATCTTCGTTTCGAGTTCTTCCAACGTATTTAGCCTTATTTTTGTTAAGTTCCTTCAAACGAATTTCAAGTTATCTTCGTTTACTCTCACCTTACGACTTTAGCTTTATCTTCGTTTCTTTCTTTCAAACGAAGATAATCCTATCTTCGTTTCTCTTCTGCAAACGAAGTTAAATCCTATCTTCGTTTCTCTCCTGAAAACGAAGTTAATTCCATTTTCGTTTCTCTCTTTCAAACGAACTTAAATCTATCTTCGTTCAGTGCAGCAAACGAATTTACACAATGGCTTCCTCGTCGACAAACACTGCTGTTGCTCAATATCTGAATTCTCTTGTCTATCATGATCATCTCGTTGGACGTACTAATTCTCCACCGAAGTTAGTTTCATTGGCTGACTTCTGGGCGTGGAGGGGTCGATTTGAAGATTATATTCAACGAGAAGATTTGAACATGTGGATTATGATCACTGAAGGATATGAATGGCCAACTCTTACTGTAAACGGTGTTACAACTAATTACAAGGTAGGAGAGTTAAAAGGCGAAGAAAAATCCTTGTATGCTGTTAAAGTTAAGGCTCTTTCTACTCTTAGGATGTGCATCCCTCAAGAATTAGTGCACCTGTTTCCTAAGCAGGAGTACAAGACTTCAAAGCAATTGTTCGATGCTATTGAAGCTCACTGTGAAGGTGATCCATTATTGAAGCAAAATAGAGTTAAGATGCTTAAGAAACAATTTGATTGTTTTAATGCTACCAAGAACGAACTAGTTGAGGATCTTATCTTGAGATTTCAACATCTTCTTGCTGAGTTAGCCTATTTTGATCTTAAGTATACTCCTACTGAGATAGTGGATAAATTCTTGGATGGTTTGCCGAAAGCTTATAAAGAATTTCATCATGGATTGCAAGAAAGAGCTGATTATGCATCTCTTCGTATAGATGGAGTTATATCCACATTAAGAAACAGAGAAATGAAGGATAAGGCAAAGGATCTCCAAGACAACTTCACACAAGATCCATCTCTTTATCATGCCACTATGAAAAATCCTACAACTGATATTAATGCATTCTTTTCTGGGGTTGGTACTTCTGGCACGAAAGAGGGTTCTAATTGTGTTACGGATGGAGATGATTCTGCTGGTTTCATGGCTTCTGATGCTGGTTTCAAGGCTCGAAAGACAAATGAGAATGCAAAGCCAGGAAATATGACATTTGGTAACATTTCATCTACTTCTGCTGGTTACAAGTCTATGCCCATGGATATGAAATCCGCTGAGGGAAGGATGAATGTATTTGCCGCAATGTGTGCTGCACATGAAGCTTTTGTTGCAGGGAGGATCACGGATCCAACACTCATTGATGAAGATTATGACCAAATAGATCCAGATGATGTTGAAGAAATGGATCTGAAATGGAATTTGGCGATGATCACCAGGAGAGTGCAACGGTTTATGCAACGAACAGGTAGACAGCTTATTGGGGGTACTCAGGGCTTTGACAAGTCAAAGGTTAAGTGCTATAATTGCGATGGCTTTGGACATTTTGCCAAAGAATGTCAACGACCAAAGAGAGATGTCAACATTACCCCTACCCGTCAAGATAGAGGTGGTAATCGTCCTTTTAATCCGAATGCAAGTAGAGCTCTCTTGTTGACTGATGATACTACTGGAAATAGCAATGACAAGGCTATCGTAGCTGCTCAACCTGATGGTTCTTATGTCTGGAATCTTCCACAGGATGAGACTAATAATGCTTATTTGGCCGAAATAGTTGATGATATGGCTCAAATAGCAGATTCTGTTGAGGATTTCTTGGACACCTCAGTTTACCACAGTGATGAGCATTTGTATGAAAAAGCTCAAAGCTCGAACTTGGAATCTTCTACTCAGGTTTATGACACTGATTCTGAGTCTGATGAAGAGGTTGAGGTTGCTGATACGAAAGATTCTGGAGAGGTGATCGCTGCTGAGAACAAAGACGATTCTGCTACTGAAAAGGTTGAAAAGACAATTGAAGAGCAGATGAAGGAGTATGAAATTCCAGCAGGCATGAGTGTGGATGACTTTGTCGCGTACATGGCAGACTGCAAAGAAGCAGATCAACAGGTATCTTACTCTCTTCGTACTATTGTTCATGTTTGCAAAATTGTTAATCGAATGTTTGATGAAATTGAACAAAAGAATGAACTAATTAAGCATTTAGAATCTGTTGTTAATGCTGCTCATGAAGAAAGAGATAAGTTGATTAAAAAAGATTTAACTGTCACTGATAGAGAAAATTTTTTTAAAGGATAGGATTAAATCTTTAGAGTCTAATATTAATGCTATGAAAGACAAAGTTAAACATGCTGTGGCTGTAGAAAGAGTAGGTGGTGAAGCTTATGCATTATTAGCTAAAAAGGGTGCTACTATTGAGAAAGAACTGGCTGATGCTAGAATAGAAACAGTGGACTTACAAGCTAAGGTTGATTCAGCTAGACATGATGAGCTTTTGATGCATAGGAAAAAGTTTGAGGACTCTCCATCTAAGAGTTCTGACACTGCTAAGGTTTCTTACAATAGCATGCCTCCTCCTTTCAACAATAACTATACTCCTGTAGAACCTAATATTCCTGAAGTCCTACTTCAACCTAGTGTTGATGTTGGTAAATCGAAAGACTCGTCTCCTAAGCCTACTTTGACTGGGGAGACAGCAAAGTCTAAAGGAGTTTCTTCTCAACCTACCAAGGAAGAGAAATTGAAAGGTGTCGTCCTAGATTCGTCCACTTCTTATGGTCAGAAAGACAGTATTACTCACTTTACACTTCGTAAGAGTAGTAGGGTCTACACTGAGTTAGAATTTCCGTTATCATCTATTGACCCTAAGAGGATTGATAAAGTTTGGGATGTTGATGTTAAGGATATGAAGCGATTAAGTCAGTTGCGTCAAACTCCTTTACCTAAGCAGTCTAGGGATAGTCAATCTGAAGATGAACTAGTTGTTAATGTCGAAGCAACTAAGGCTTTGAAGCATATCTTAATGCCTGCTCGAAAGAAGTCCCCAAGTAAGTCTAGGATATCACCGACCAAACGAGTCCATAAGGATCCTAGTAAAACAAGTAAATCAGTGGACAATAGTGAATCTGTAAGTACCAATAATAAGGTAGATACAAAGAAAAAAACTAAGGTCCTCTCTTGCTTTGCTTGTCATGAAAAAGGTCATGTTTACAGTGTATGTCCTAATCGACCTTGGAGATCGGGTTCTCCTTCAAAGGTTTCCACCTCGGAAGGAAAAAGGGGGTTGGGTAATGATAAACAGGTTCATGAAACTAAAGTTCAATCTTTTTCAAAACCGTTTACTATACCTCAACGACGTGAATCTCCACCAAAAGGTTCTTCCCTTATGGGACAAAGATTCACTACCCCCAGTGGGAGTTCGAGTCGGTCACAAACACCTTCAAGTCGTAATTCATTTTATGACCGAATTCATTCAAGTGTTAGACCCTCTTTTGGCCTTCATTCCCCAAGACCTTCTCCAACGAGCGGTCAGACGTCTTCTCCAGTGAGAAGACAAGTTGAGAATCAAGTCACACCCACGGCTTCTAGCAATGGATATTGGACTGAACTGATTCTCAAGGATGAGAAGGGACGACCCAAACCTATGAAGGTTTGGGTCCCCAATGATAACTAATATTTGTCATTTTATGTGCAGGGAGTTCCTAGGAAACCTATTCATTTGTGGTACCTTGACAGTGGATGCTCCAGGCACATGACAGGGGACAAGAAGCTCTTGTCCAATTATACTGGTATAAATGGGTCGTATGTTAGTTTTGCTGGTTCCAAGGGCGGCAACATCACCGGTCAAGGAGATGTCGTCAATGGACAACTAACTCTAGAAAGAGTTAACTATGTGGAACAACTTACTCACAATCTAATGAGTGTCTCACAGATCTGTGATAAGGGCAACAATGTTCATTTCACAGAAAAGGAGGCATACATCTTGAAGCCGGGTTTTGTTATTCCAGAAGAATGGATTATGCTCAAAGCTCCTAGGAAGAGAGACATCTATGGTTTACTTTTAGGTGTTGATAATCCAAAGGAGCCCTTTGTTTGTTGAGCAAGGCAAATGAGTCTGAATCTCTCCTATGGCATCGTAGAATGGGACATATCAACTTTCGGAAGATGAATAACTTATCAGTCTTGGGTTAGTTGATGGTGTGCCTGTTAAGAAGTTTGGGATGGAAGATAAGTGTGTACCGTGTTTGAAAGGGAAGCAACATAAGAATCCGCATAAATCCAAAGTACTCAACTCTATTTCCAAACCATTCGAATTACTTCATATGGATCTCTTTGGTCCTGTGAACAAAAGAAGCATTGGAGGGATGTCTTACTGTTTGGTGATCACTGATGATTACTCGAGGTACTCATGGGTATTTTTTCTGAAGACCAAGGATGAGACTGCCGAACGATTTATGGATTTTGTCAAGCAAGTTGAAAATGTCCATGGAGTCAAAGTTAAGAGAATCAGGAGTGACAATGGTACTGAGTTCAAGAATAATACTATTACTGTATTTTGCTTGACCAAAGGAATTCAACATCAGTACAGTGCACCATATGAGCCACAACAGAATGGAGTGGCTGAACGGAAGAACAGGACGTTAATTGAGACAGCCAGGACGATGCTTGCTGATTCAGGGCTTCCTATTACTTTCTGGGGAGAGGCAGTGAATACAGCTTGTCACATTCTGAATCGGGTTTTGACAGTTAAACGGTTTAAGAAGACTAGTTATGAACTGTTGCACAACAAAAAGCCCAATTTACAGAATGTTGAGCCTTTCGGTGTTCCGTGCACTTTTCTTAAAACTCTTCCTCAAGGGAAATTTGAATCTAAATCAGAGGAGGGTTTCTTTTTGGGTTATGTTCCAAGTACACCGATTAGGCGTGTGTACAATCAAAAGACTGGCAAAGTAGATCTTGGTACAAATGTCGTAATTGTCAGTCATAAACCTGCTGTACACCTTGGTCCTGCTAATAATTTTGATTATGATGGTGTCTTCACTTCTTTTCGTGGTCCTGTTTCTTTTGCAGGTGTTCCAACAGTGGAGGATGTTGTTACTCTTCATGATCCTCTGGATGGTGGACCGGTTTCTGGTTCTTCTTCTGTTTCCTCACCAATAGTTGAGCCTACTTCTGAATCTGGAGAATCTAGTGGGACAAAAGTAGCAGATTCAACCTTAGAGCCTGCTCCTATAGTTCCTACTGATCCTTTGCATGTACCTCTACCTGATTCTCCTTTCTATGATACTGATGACACGGAAGGTGAAACTCAGGAGGAGCCTAAAACTCCAGATTATAAAACTCCAGAGCAACATGTGCAGACGAATTTGGGAGATGATCTTTCTGTCGATAAGGTTCCTCAAACCAGAGTCAACAAGGATCATCCAGTCAAGCAAATCATTGGTGATGCTTCTGCCTCTGTTCGCACGAGGAATCAATCTAAGAAACCGTCGTGTATGTTTGCTGAAGTTAAGATACTGGGGCAATTACTTGGTACTTGTATTACTGCTTTATTTCTCAGGTTGAGCCTAAGAATGTTGGAATGGCTCTTAAGGAACCGTCATGGGTTGAGGCGATGCAAGAAGAATTGGCTCAGTTTCGAAAGCTTGAGGTATGGAAGTTAGTTGACTTACCTCCGGGTGAATCTCCTTTAACAACGCGTTGGGTTTTTCGTTGTAAACGAGATGACAGAGGTGTAGTCACTCGAAATAAGGCTCGATTGGTGGTTAGAGGATTTGAGCAACAAGAAGGTTTTGATTACGATGAGACATTTGCACCTGTAGCTAGACTTGAAGCTATTCGATTATTTCTGGCATATGCTAGTTATAAAGGTATTAAGGTGTATCAGCTTGATGTAAAGAGTGCCTTCTTGTATGGAGATATTAAAGAAGAAGTGTATGTAGAACAACCTGCCGGGTTTGAGGATCCAGACTTTCCTAATAAAGTATATCGTCTCGATATGGCTTTATATGGTTTACATCAGGATCCTCGATCGTGGTATGAAAAATTGTCAACACATTTGAAGGAAAGTGGTTTTACTAGAGGTTCTATAGACAGCACGTTGTTTATTAAATGGAAAGGGAAGGACTACTTGCTTGTACAGGTGTACGTCGATGACATCATTTTTGGTTCATCTGATGACAAAATGTGCAAGGAATTTGAACAGAGCATGAAGGCTAAGTTTGAGATGAGTGCTATGGGGGAATTAACCTTCTTCCTTGGACTACAGGTGGATCAACTGAAGGATGGTTTCTTTATACATCAGACCAAGTACGTCAAAGATCTGCTTACTCAGTTTCGCATGTCTGATGCTAAGGATGTTGTTACTCCCATTAAGACTAATCATGGGTTGTGTCCTGATAAGCCTAATGATCCATCCGTCGATGCCACTCAATATCGAGCTATCATTGGATCCTTGATGTATCTGACAGCCTCACGTCCAGATATTACCTTTGCTGTTTCTATGTGTGCTAGATATCAGGCTAATCCGAAAGAGTCTCACTTGAAAGCTGCAAAAAGAATCCTTCGTTATGTGAAAGCCAAGCCTCGTCTAGGTCTTTGGTATCCCATGTATGGTTCTTTTGACTTCGTAGCTTATACTGATTCGGATTATGGTGGTGACAACTCGGATAGGAAATCAACGTCAGGTGGATGTCAGCTTTTAGGGGGGAGAATTGTATCGTGGCAATGCAAAAAGCAGACATCTGTTGCACAGTCATCCTGTGAAGCAGAGTACATTGCTGCTGGATATTGTTGTTCTCAGGTGCTTTGGATACAACAACAACTGCGCGATTATGGTATGAATATCTCCAATACTCCCATTTGTATTGATAATAAATCTGCCATAGATATTACCAAGAATCCGAAAAACTTTAAAGTCACCAAGCACATAGATATAAAGTATCATTTCATACGTGACTGTTTTGAGAAAAAGCTTATTCATTTAGAAAATGTTATTACTGATGATAATCTTGCTGATCTATACACTAAAGCTTTTGATGGACCTCGTCTTGAGTTGTTATTTCAACTCAATGGTATGAAGAATGCCGAGTAGTTTCTCTCAAAGAACTTAAATTATTTTTGTGTGTCTTTGTAGTGTAAGTCGTACATAGATAGAGTCATAAAAAATACAAAAAGAGTTGTCTTAGTATAAGTTTGTATATATCTAGTGTCAGAAAAATACAAAAACATTGAAAAATAGAAAATCCAAAAATATGAATAAAGTAAGGTTACTACGCTAAATGATGAGAAGTGACGATACTTTAGCTTTTAAGCCTGCTTAATCGTAATATAACTGATTAGTTCAGTGATTACAATTTGGGATATATCGGTAGACACAAAATACCAAGGTTTCCTTCAATCTGAACTTAAATTATATAATGTTCTTGTGGGAAACATATTCAGATATATGGCTAAGATTGCTTGCTTTTCAGTAATGAATTGATCTAGTCCTTAAATTTTGTGAAAGATCTAGCATTACTATAAGATTTGTTCAATGAATAGGCACGAACCTCTACCAATCA
Organism: Erigeron canadensis; assembly: GCF_010389155.1. NCBI lineage: Eukaryota > Viridiplantae > Streptophyta > Magnoliopsida > Asterales > Asteraceae > Erigeron > Erigeron canadensis. The sequence continues at coordinate 9,651 of NW_025215692.1, read as the reverse complement.
TGAGCATAAAAGTAAATGTGATATTGTTATGCAAATCAATTAAATGCAAATTAAGGGGCTAATGTGGTCTTTGAGATTCAGACAAGTATGTTCTCGGGGTATCTTTGTATACCTAGCCTACCTAAAGCTTCCAACTTGGGATAGGTTGTCGGAAAGTTCGCTACATGGATCTCATAGAAAATCACGGGTTCCTTATAAATCATGAAATGCAGAAGCAAATATGTGACATCACAAAGTAATTCAATACAGTAATCCACAAGTGTTTCATGATTGGTTAAGGATGTTCTTGAATATATTGAATACTTTTTATCTTAGTGCTTGTATCGATTACGAAAGTATATCTGAATGTGGGTTACATAAGTTCGCAAACTATTCAAGTGACATATTAGGCTACTCGGGTTACATGGTGACTGTCCTTGGCCAGGGTATGTTGAAAGTGTCATAACTCAAAGGAAACTGGACGTACCGAGTTTTTAAGAGGACAAACATACCGGTAATCGCTGTTGGGTCACGGCTCATAACGTATAATAAGAGAATTATTTCTCACCCACAGGCTTTTGTAACATGCTAACCTGATCTAATCAACAGTAATCACGCTTAATGTGAATAATGTATAAAGTCTGGTTAATTAGAACTTAGATTAGTTTATTATTCTGTAATTTTTATTTTTCTTTTTAATTGAGTCAAAATAGTATTTTTATAAATTCTTATTGCACGAGAGATCCTATTCAAATTCTGAGTATATGTTTTGCTGAATTCCTTCATGTGAATTTTTAATGAGGTTGTGTAGATTGTTTACAAAGAAGATTTTCTAATATGGACATTAATTTGTTTAAAGTTTAGAAAATGATCTTTTCAAGTGTAATGTGAAATGTCAAAGTCATTTGAAATCTCATGATTTTCACTTGTCACCAAATTATTAATCGGGTTTGTTTAAATTTGTGTGGTGACATTTTAGGGTTTGACAAGAAATGACCTCCCTTGATCTTTTGTTAGATTTTTTAGTTATTTCATATTTGTTAACCCTGATTGAGTGTGATTGTAACTTGAATTTTCTGCATTATACTGTTTGTTCTCAATGCGTTGATGCGTTCTGTGGTAAGTGTGCAGTGTTCAGGTTAAGAAGATAACGTTGGAATGCTGATTTCTGTTATTACATTGTTATTTACACGGATGATATCATTACGATAAGATCTTTGGTGTGTAGTGATAATATTTGTGATGCAGATTTAAGCATGTGAAGGATGAATACATGAACTGGTTTTTGTTTTTGGAATAGTTATTTATTTATGATTCATGTATTTAATGAAAATAATCAACTTTGACATTAGTTTCTTTTGAATTTCATGTTGTGATTTATGACAACCTTTTGGATATTTTCCTAAGTTCTTCAGTGAATTTGTGTTGGATTGTTCATTGTTAGTTTTGTAGACGGCATCTAGTATGGGACTTAAGTGTTTCAAGATGGTTTGCTGTCATGCATTTCTATGATCCAAGGAAGTTCTCGGTGTCATAATGAAATTGGTAATGAGGTTCATATTTAAATTGATTATTTTCAGGTTTGTTTATGGATAGCGTTTAAACCATGGGTTTTCATTTAAGATTATAATGTTCGGTTATCTACTTACATTATGATTATGAATTTGGGTGCTAAGCACGTTTTTAGTACAAGGCATGAACAGGTTGCTTTCTAACGAGTTTTTTGCTATGTATAGATTGTGATAAAGGGTTGTGTTTTGGAAGATTGCTTGGATGAAAATCTGAAATTTTTTCAGAAACTTGCTGAAATCTGAATATTTTGAGATTTGTTCTTACGAAGATAACTGCTATCTTCGTTCGAAATAATTTTGTTCAAACGAAGAATATCTTCGTTTGGCTAACTTCGTTTGTGAAGTTAAGCCCGACCCATTGTTGGCCCATTGTTATTTCACTATATAAACGGGTTTTTCTTCGTTGTTACTTCATCAAACGAAAATTACTTTTATTTTCAAGCAAAACCCTAAAACCCAAACTCTTTTCTTTTCTCTCACTTTAATTCGTTTTCTTGATTCGTTGTGCCAACTGTGATCTAAGTAAGTGTTTGATGTTCTTTTCATTTACGAAAACGATTTAGGTTTTCCATGTATCTTCGATTTGATTTGTTTTGATTATGTTTATAAATTCTTGTAATCATTCACCTGGTTTACCAAACGAATTTAGACTTGTGTGAACGAATTTAGACTTTAGTTCAAAACGAATTTAGATGTGTGCACATGGACTTACATTAAATGTGTCGGATAAGATATGCAAGATTCTCATTATTTTGTCCTTTATGTACCGCGTTTAGACTAAAACGCAGAGTTTGTTGTCCTCCGATGAATTCTGTGAAACAATTATTGGATAGATTTTCTGTCAGATGTTATCCACACAAGTGTTGTCCCCAGATTCGTCGTTTACAAAACCACGTTTTACCTAAAACGTGGCTTACGTGAACCCTCCAAATGAAGTGGCCATGTTAATGGACGTCCTCCCACACGTTGTTTACAAATTTTTAAAAATTAAACAAAAAAAAAATAATATAGTTTCATTACAAGTATTACTTGAAACTGTCTGTATTAAAGTGTTACGCCCATAAAGTTGCATGTATGGATTAAATGTGTCGGATAAGATATGCAAGATTCTCATATTTTTGTCCTTTATGTACCCCGTTTAGACTAAAACGCAGAGTTTCTTGTCCTCCGATGAATTCCGTGAAACAATTATTGGATAGATTTTCTGTCAGATGTTATCCACACATGTGTTGTCCCCAGATTCGTCGTTTACAAAACCACGTTTTACCTAAAACGTGGCTTACGTGAACCCTCCAAATGAAGTGGCCATGTTAGTGGACGTCCTCCTACACGTTGTTTACAATTTTTGAAAATTAAACACAAAAAAATATATAGTTTCATTATAAGTATTACTTGAAACGGACCGTGTTAAAGTGTTACGCCCATAAAGTTGCATGCATGGATTAAATGTGTCGGATAAGATATGGAAGATTCTCATCATTTTGTCCTTTATGTACCCCGTTTAGAGTAAAACGTAGAGTTTGTTGTCCTCCGATGAATTCCGTGAAACAATTATTGGATAGATTTGCTGTCAGATGTTATCCACACATGTGTTGTCCCGAGATTCGTCGTTTACAAAACCACGTTTTACCTAAAACGTGGCTTACGTGAACCCTCCAAATGAAGTGGCCATGTTATTGGACGTCCTCCCACACGTTGTTTACAAATTTTTAAAAATTAAACAAAAAAAAAATATAGTTTCATTACAGGTATTACTTGAAACGGTCCGTGTTAAAGTGTTACGCCTGTAAAGTTGCATGTATGGATTAAATGTGTCGGATAAGATATGCAAGATTCTCATTATTTTGACCTTTATGTACCGCGTTTAGACTAAAACACAGAATTTGTTGTCCTCCGATGAATTCTGTGAAACAATTATTGGATAGATTTTCTGTCAGATGTTATCCACACATGTGTTGTCCCCAGATTCGTCGTTTACAAAACCACGTTTTACCTAAAACGTGGCTTACGTGAACCCTCCAAATGAAGTGGCCATGTTAGTGGACGTCCTCCCACACGTTGTTTACAAATTTTTAAAAATTAAACAAAAAAAAAATATAGTTTCATTACAAATATTACCTGACACGGTCCGTGTTAAAGTGTTACGCCCATAAAGTTGCATGCATGGATTAAATGTGTCAGATAAGATATGCAGGATTCTCATCATTTTGTCCTTTATGTACCCCGTTTAGACTAAAACGCAGAGTTTGTTGTCCTCCGATGAATTCCGTGAAACAATTATTGGATAGATTTTCTGTCAGATGTTATCCACACATGTGTTGTCCCCAGATTCGTCGTTTACAAAACCACGTTTTACCTAAAACGTGGCTTACGTGAACCCACCAAATGAAGTGGCCATGTTAGTGGACGTCCTCCTACACGTTGTTTACAATTTTTTGAAAATTAAACACAAAAAAATATATAGTTTCATTATAAGTATTACTTGAAATGGACCGTGTTAAAGTGTTACGCCCATAAAGTTGCATGCATGGATTAAATGTGTCGGATAAGATATGCAAGATTATCATCATTTTGTCCTTTATGTACCCCGTTTAGACTAAAACGCAGAGTTTCTTGTCCTCCTGTCAATTCCGTGAAACAATTATTGGATAGATTTTCTGTCAGATGTTATCCACACATGAGTTGTCCCCAGATTTGTCGTTTACAAAACCACGTTTTACCTAAAACGTGGCTTACGTGAACCCTCAAATGAAGTGGCCATGTTAGTGGACGTCCTCCTACACGTTGTTTACAATTTTTTAAAAATTAAACACAAAAAAGAATATAGTTTCATTACAAGTATTACTTGAAACGGTCCGTGTTAAAGTGTTACGCCCATAAAGTTGCATGCATGGATTAAATGTGTTGGATATGATATGCAAGATTGTCATCATTTTGTCCTTTATGTACCTCGTTTAGACTAAAACGCAGAGTTTCTTGTCCTCCGATGAATTCTGTGAAACAATTATTGGATAGATTTGCTGTCAGATGTTATCCACACATGTGTTGTCCCCAGATTCGTCGTTTACAAAACCATGTTTTACCTAAAACGTGGGTTACGTGAATCCTCCAAATGAAGTGGCCATGTTAGTGGACGTCCTCCCACACGTTCTTTACAAATTTTTAAAAATTAAACAAAAAAAAAATATAGTTTCATTACAAATATTACCTGACACGGTCCGTGTTAAAGTGTTACGCCCATAAAGTTGCATGCACGGATTAAATGTGTCAGATAAGATATGCAAGATTCTCATCATTTTGTCCTTTATGTACCCCGTTTAGACTAAAACGCAGAGTTTCTTGTCCTCCGATGAATTCCGTGAAACAATTATTGGATAGATTTTCTGTAAAAAGTTATCCACATATGTGTTGTCCCCAGATTCGTCGTTTACAAAACCACGTTTTACCTAAAACGTCGCTTACGTGAACCCTCCAAATGAAGTGGCCATGTTAGTGGACGTCCTCCCACACGTTGTTTACAAATTTTTAAAAATTAAACAAAAAAAAAATATAGTTTCATTACAAGTATTACTTGAAACGGTCCGTGTTAAAGTGTTACGCCCATAAAGTTGCATGCATGGATTAAATGTGTCGGATATGATATGCAAGATTGTCATCATTTTGTCCTTTATGTACCGCGTTTAGACTAAAACGCAGAGTTTGTTGTCCTCCGATGAATTCTGTGAAACAATTATTGGATAGATTTTCTGTCAGATGTTATCCACACATGTGTTGTCCCCAGATTCGTCGTTTACAAAACCACGTTTTACCTAAAACGTGGCTTACGTGAACCCTCAAATGAAGTGGCCATGTTAGTGGACGTCCTCCTACACGTTGTTAACAATTTTTTAAAAATTAAACACAAAAAAGAATATAGTTTCATTACAAGTATTACTTGAAACGGTCCGTGTTAAAGTGTTACGCCCATAAAGTTGCATGCATGGATTAAATGTGTCGGATATGATATGCAAGATTGTCATCATTTTGTCCTTTATGTACCTCGTTTAGACTAAAACGCAGAGTTTCTTGTCCTCCGATGAATTCTGTGAAACAATTATTGGATAGATTTGCTGTCAGATGTTATCCACACATGTGTTGTTTCCAGATTCGTCGTTTACAAAACCACGTTTTACCTAAAACGTGGCTTACGTGAACCCTCCAAATGAAGTGGCCATGTTAGTGGACGTCCTCCCACACGTTGTTTACAAATTTTTAAAAATTAAACAAAAAAAAAATATAGTTTCATTACAAGTATTACTTGAAACGGTCCGTGTTAAAGTGTTACGCCTGTATGGATTAAATGTGTCGGATAAGATATGCAACATTCTCATCATTTTGTCCTTTATGTACCCCGTTTAGACTAAAACGCAGAGTTTCTTGTCCTCCGATGAATTCCGTGAAACAATTATTGGATAGATTTTCTGTCAGATGTTATCCACACATGTGTTGTCCCTAGATTCGTCGTTTACAAAACCACGTTTTACCTAAAACGTGGCTTACGTGAACCCTCCAAATGAAGTGGCCATGTTAGTGGACGTCCTCCTACACGTTGTTTACAATTTTTTGAAAATTAAACACAAAAAAATATATAGTTTCATTATAAGTATTACTTGAAACAAACCGTGTTAAAGTGTTATGCCCATAAAGTTGCATGCATGGATTAAATGTATCGGATAAGATATGCAAGATTCTCATCATTTTGTCCTTTATGTACCCCGTTTAGACTAAAACGCAGAGTTTGTTGTCCTTCGATGAATTCCGTGAAACAATTATTGGATAGATTTTCTGTCAGATTTTATCCACACATGTGTTGTCCCCAGATTCGTCGTTTACAAAACCATGTTTTACCTAAAACGTGGGTTACGTGAATCCTCCAAATGAAGTGGCCATGTTAGTGGACGTCCTCCCACACGTTCTTTACAAATTTTTAAAAATTAAACAAAAAAAAAATATAGTTTCATTACAAATATTACCTGACACGGTCCGTGTTAAAGTGTTACGCCCATAAAGTTGCATGCACGGATTAAATGTGTGAGATAAGATATGCAAGATTCTCATCATTTTGTCCTTTATGTACCCCGTTTAGACTAAAACGCAGAGTTTCTTGTCCTCCGATGAATTCCGTGAAACAATTATTGGATAGATTTTCTGTAAAAAGTTATCCACATATGTGTTGTCCCCAGATTCGTCGTTTACAAAACCACGTTTTACCTAAAACGTCGCTTACGTGAACCCTCCAAATGAAGTGACCATGTTAGTGGACGTCCTCCCACACGTTGTTTACAAATTTTTAAAAATTAAACAAAAAAAAAATATAGTTTCATTACAAATATTACTTGAAACGGTCCGTGTTAAAGTGTTACGCCCATAAATTTGCATGTATGGATTAAATGTGTCGGATAAGATATGCAAGATTCTCATTATTTTGTCCTTTATGTACCGCGTTTAGACTAAAACGCAGAGTTTGTTGTCCTCCGATGAATTCTGTGAAACAATTATTGGATAGATTTTCTGTCAGATGTTATCCACACATGTGTTGTCCCCAGATTCGTCGTTTACAAAACCACGTTTTACCTAAAACGTGGCTTACGTGAACCCTCAAATGAAGTGGCCATGTTAGTTGACGTCCTCCTACACGTTGTTAACAATTTTTTAAAAATTAAACACAAAAAAGAATATAGTTTCATTACAAGTATTACTTGAAACGGTCCGTGTTAAAGTGTTACGCCCATAAAGTTGCATGCATGGATTAAATGTGTCGGATATGATATGCAAGATTGTCATCATTTTGTCCTTTATGTACCTCGTTTAGACTAAACGCAGAGTTTCTTGTCCTCCGATGAATTCTGTGAAACAATTATTGGATAGATTTGCTGTCAGATGTTATCCACACATGTGTTGTCCCCAGATTCGTCGTTTACAAAACCATGTTTTACCTAAAACGTGGGTTACGTGAATCCTCCAAATGAAGTGGCCATGTTAGTGGACGTCCTCCCACACGTTCTTTACAAATTTTTAAAAATTAAACAAAAAAAAAATATAGTTTCATTACAAATATTACCTGACACGGTCCGTGTTAAAGTGTTACGCCCATAAAGTTGCATGCACGGATTAAATGTGTCAGATAAGATATGCAAGATTCTCATCATTTTGTCCTTTATGTACCCCGTTTAGACTAAAACGCAGAGTTTCTTGTCCTCCGATGAATTCCGTGAAACAATTATTGGATAGATTTTCTGTCAGATGTTATCCACATATGTGTTGTCCCCAGATTCGTCGTTTACAAAACCACGTTTTACCTAAAACGTCGCTTACGTGAACCCTCCAAATGAAGTGGCCATGTTAGTGGACGTCCTCCCACACGTTGTTTACAAATTTTTAAAAATTAAACAAAAAAAAATATAGTTTCATTACAAGTATTACTTGAAACGGTCCGTGTTAAAGTGTTACGCCCATAAGTTGCATGCATGGATTAAATGTGTCGGATATGATATGCAAGATTGTCATCATTTTGTCCTTTATGTACCGCGTTTAGACTAAAACGCAGAGTTTGTTGTCCTCCGATGAATTCTGTGAAACAATTATTGGATAGATTTTCTGTCAGATGTTATCCACACATGTGTTGTCCCCAGATTCGTCGTTTACAAAACCACGTTTTACCTAAAACGTGGCTTACGTGAACCCTCAAATGAAGTGGCCATGTTAGTGGACGTCCTCCTACACGTTGTTAACAATTTTTTAAAAATAAACACAAAAAGAATATAGTTTCATTACAAGTATACTTGAAACGGTCCGTGTTAAAGTGTTACGCCATAAAGTTGCATGCATGGATTAAATGTGTCGGATATGATATGCAAGATTGTCATCATTTTGTCCTTTATGTACCTCGTTTAGACTAAAACGCAGAGTTTCTTGTCCTCCGATGAATTCTGTGAAACAATTATTGGATAGATTTGCTGTCAGATGTTATCCACACATGTGTTGTTTCCAGATTCGTCGTTTACAAAACCACGTTTTACCTAAAACGTGGCTTACGTGAACCCTCAAATGAAGTGGCCATGTTAGTGGACGTCCTCCCAACGTTGTTTACAAATTTTAAAAATTAAACAAAAAAAAATATAGTTTCATTACAAGTATTACTTGAAACGTCCGTGTTAAAGTGTTACGCCTGTATGGATTAAATGTGTCGGATAAGATATGCAACATTCTCATCATTTTGTCCTTTATGTACCCCGTTTAGACTAAAACGCAGAGTTTCTTGTCCTCCGATGAATTCCGTGAAACAATTATTGGATAGATTTTCTGTCAGATGTTATCCACACATGTGTTGTCCCCAGATTCGTCGTTTACAAAACCACGTTTTACCTAAAACGTGGCTTACGTGAACCCTCCAAATGAAGTGGCCATGTTAGTGGACGTCCTCCTACACGTTGTTTACAATTTTTTGAAAATTAAACACAAAAAAATATATAGTTTCATTATAAGTATTACTTGAAACAACCGTGTTAAAGTGTTATGCCCATAAAGTTGCATGCATGGATTAAATGTATCGGATAAGATATGCAAGATTCTCATCATTTTGTCCTTTATGTACCCCGTTTAGACAAAACGCAGAGTTTGTTGTCCTTCGATGAATTCCGTGAACAATTATTGGATAGATTTTCTGTCAGATTTTATCCACACATGTGTTGTCCCCAGATTCGTCGTTTACAAAACCATGTTTTACCTAAAACGTGGGTTACGTGAATCCTCCAAATGAAGTGGCCATGTTAGGGACGTCCTCCCACACGTTCTTACAATTTTTAAAATAAACAAAAAAAAAATATAGTTTCATTACAAATATTACCTGACACGGTCCGTGTTAAAGTGTTACGCCCATAAGTTGCATGCACTGTTAATGTGTGATAAATATGCAAGATTCTCATCATTTTGTCCTTTATGTACCCCGTTTAGACTAAAACGCAGAGTTTCTGTCCTCCGATGAATCCGTGAAACAATTATGGATAGATTTTCTGTAAAAAGTTACCACATATGTGTTGTCCCCAGTCGTCGTTTACAAAAC